>NC_042623.1:46810750-46938250 GCF_901001135.1 Rhinatrema bivittatum | reverse complement strand
TGGTGGGGTGTGTGTGTGTGTGAGAGAGAGAGAGTAAAAAGCAACCTGCTGGGTGTGTGTGTGAGGGTAAGAAGGAACCTGCTGGGTTGTGTGTGAGAGAGGAAGAAGGAACCTGCTTGTGTGTGTGTGTGAGAGTAAGACGGAACCTGCTGGGGGGGGGTGTGAGTGTAAGAAGGAACCTGCTCGGGTGTGTATGTGTGAGAGAGAGAGAGTAAAAAGGAGCCTGCTGGGGTGTTTGTGTGTGTGAGAGACAGTAAGAAGGAACCTCCTGGGGTATGTGAGAGAGAGAGAGAGAGAGTGTAAGGAACCTGCCGGGTGTGTGTGTGTGTGTGTGTGTGAGAGAGAGAGAGTAAGAAGGAACCTGGTGGGGGGGGTGTGTGTGAGAGAGAAAGAAGGAACCTGGTGGTGTGTGTGTGTGTGTGTGTGTGTGTGTGAGAGAGAGAGAGTAAAAAGCAACCTGCTGGGTGTGTGTATGAGGGTAAGAAGGAACCTGCTGGGTTGTGTGTGAGAGAGAGTAAGAAGGAAACTGATGGTGTGTGTGTGTGTGTGAGAGAGAGTAAAAAGGAACCTGCTGAGGTGTGTGTGTGTGTGTGTGAGAGAGAGTAAGAAGGAACCTGCTGGGGTGTGTGCGTGTGTGTGAGAGAGAGAGAGAGTAAGAAGGAACCTGCTGGTGGGGGTGTGTGAGGGAGAGTAAGAAGCTACCTGCTGGGGTGTGTGTGTGAGAAAGAGAGTAAGAAGGAACCTGCTGGGGTGTGTGTATGTCTGTGAGAGTAAGAAGGAACCTGCTGGGGTGTGTGTGTGTGTGTCTGTGAGGGTAAGAACGAACATGCTGGTGTGTGTGTGTGTGTGTGTGTGTGTGTGTGTGAGAGAGAGTAGGAAGGAACCTGCTGGTGTGTGTGTGTGTGTGTTTGTGAGTAAGAAGGAACCTGCTGGTGGGTGGGTGTGTGTGTATGAGAGTAAGAAGGAACCTGCTGGTGGGTGTGGGTGTGTGTGTGAGAGAGTAAGAAGGAACCTGCTGGTGGGTGGGTGTGTGAGAGTAAGAAGGAACCTGCTGGTGGGTGGGTGTGTGAGGGTAAGAAGGAACCTGCTGGGGTGTGTGTGTGTGTGAGAGAGCGAGAGTAAGAAGGAAACTGATGGTGTGTGTGTGTGTGAGAGAGTAAAAAGGAACCTGCTGGGGTGTGTGTGTGTGTGAGAGAGAGTAAGAAGGAACCTGCTGGGGTGTGTTTGTGTGTGAGAGAGTAAGAAGGAACCTGCTGAGGTGTGTGTGTATGAGAGAGAGTAAGAAGGAACCTGCTGGCGGGGGTGTGTGAGGGAGGGTAAGAAGCAACCTGCTGGGGTGTGTGTGTGAGAGAGAGAGATTAAGAAGGAACCTGCTGGGTGTGTGTGTGAGAGAGAGAGAGAGTGTGTGTAAGAAGGAAACTACTGGGTGTGTGTGTGTGAGAGAGAGTAAGAAGGAACCTGCTGGGGGGGGTGTGAGAGAGAGTAAGAAGGAACCTGCTGGGGTGTGTGTGTGTGTGTGAGAGAGAGAGAGAGTAAGAAGGAACCTGCTGGGTTGTGTGTATGTGAGACAGAGTAAGAAGGAACCTGCTGGGGTGTGTGTTTATGTGTGTGTGTGTGTGAGAGAGAGAGTAAGAAGGAAACTGCTGGGGTGTGTGTGTGTGTCTGTGAGAGTAAGAAGGAACATGCTGGGTGGGTGTGTGTGTGTGTGAGAGACAGGGTAAGAAGGAACCTGCTGGGGTGAGTGTGTGTGTGAGAGAGAGAGAGTAAGAAGAAACCTGCTTTTGCGTATGTGTGTTTGTGTGTGTGTGTTTGTGTGTGTGAGAGAGAGCGAGTAAGAAGGAATCTGCTGGGGTTTGTGTGTGTGAGAGAGAGAATAAGAAGGAACCTCCTGGGGTGTGTGTGTGTGTGTCTGTGAGAGTAAGAAGGAACCTGCTGGGGGGGGGGGGGTGTCTGTGAGAGTAAGAAGGAACATGCTGGGGTTTGTGTGTGTGTGTGTCTGAGAGTAAGAAGGAACCAGCTGGGGTGTGTGTGTGAGAAAGAGAGTAAGAAGGAACCTGCTGGGGTGTGTGTGTGTGTGTCTGTGAGAGTAAGAACGAACATGCTGGTGTGTGAGTGTGTGAGAGAGAGTAGGAAGGAACCTGCTGGTGTGTGTGTGTGTGTGTGTGTGTGTGTGTTTGTGAGTAAGAAGGAACCTGCTGGTGGGTGTGTGTGTGTGTGTGTATGAGAGTAAGAAGGAACCTGCTGGTGGGTGTGTGTGTGTGTGAGAGAGTAAGAAGGAACCTGCTGGTGGGTGGGTGTGTGAGAGTAAGAAGGAACCTGCTGGTGGGTGTGTGTGTGTGTGTGTGTGTGAGAGAGAGAGAGTAAGAAGGAACCTGATGATGTGTGTGTGTGTGTGTCTGTGTGTGTGTGTGTGTGTGTGAGAGTAAGAAGATAACAAATTGCCATGCTGGTTCAGACCAAGGCTCCATCAAGCCCAGCATCCTGTTTCCAGCAGAGGCCAAAACCAGGCCACTAGAACCTGGCAATTACCCAAACACTAAGAAGAACCCATGCTACTGATGCAATTAATAGCAGTGGCTATTCCCTAAGTATAATTGATTAATAGCCATTAATGGACTTCTCCTCCAAGAACTTATCCAAACCTTTTTTTAACCCAGCTACACTAACTGCACTAACCACCTCCTCTGGCAACAAATTCCAGAGCTTTATCGTGCGTTGAGTGAAAAAGAATTTTCTCCGATTAGTCTTAAGTGAGTTACTTGCTAACTTCATGGAATGCCCCCTAGTCCTTCTATTATTCGAAAGTGTAAATAACCAAGTCACATCTACTCGTTCAAGACCTCTCATGATCTTAAAGATCTCTATCATATCCCCCCTCAGCCGTCTCTTCTCCAAGCTGAACAGCCCTAACCTCTTCAGCCTTTCCTCATAGGGGAGCCTGATGGTGGGTGTGGGTGTGTGTGAGAGAGTAAGAAGGAACCTGATGGTGAGTGTGTGTGTGTATATGTGTGAGAGTAAGAAGGAACCTGCTGGGGGGGTGTGTGTGAGAAAGTAAGAAGGAACCTGCTTGGGGGGGGGGGTGCGAGTGAGAGAGTAAGAAGGAACCTGCTAGGGGTGTGTGTATGTGTGAGAGAGAGTAAGAAGGAACCTGCTGGGGCTGTGTGTGAGAGAGTAAGAAGGAACCTGTTGGGGGGGGTGTGTGTGTGTATGTGTGTGAGAGAGAGTAAGAAGGAACCTGCTGGGGGGGGTGTGTGTGTGAGAGAGTAAGAAGGAACCTGCTGGTGTGTGTGTGTGTGTGTGTGTGTGTGTGTAAGAAGGAACCTGCTGGGGTGTGGGTGTGTCTGAGAGTAAGAAGGAACCTTCTGGTGTGTGTGTGTGTGTGTGTGTGTGTGTGTGTGTGTGTGTGTGAGAGTAAGAAGGAACCTGCTGGGGTATGTGTGTGTGTGTGGGAGAGAGTAAGAAGGAACCTGCTGGGGTATGTGTGTGTGTGAGAGAGTAAGAAGGAACCTGCTGGGGTATGTGTGTGTGTGTCTGTGAGAGTAAGAAGGAACATGCTGGGGTGTGTGTGTGTGTGTGTGTGTGTGTGAGTAAGAAGGAACCTGCTGATGTGTGTGAGAGAGTAAGAAGGAACCTGCTGGTGTGTGTATGTGTGTGTGTGAGAGAGGAAGAAGGAACCTGCTGGTGTGTGTATGTGTGTGTGTGTGTGAGAGAGTAAGAAGGTACCTGATGGTGTGTGTATGTGTGTGTGTGTGAGAGAGTAAGAAGGAACCTGCTGGTGTGTGTGTGTGTGTGTGTGTGTGAGAAAGTAAGAAGGAACCTGCTGGGGTGTGTGTGTGTGTGTGTGTGTGTGTGTGAGTAAGAAGGAAGCTACTGGTGTGTGTGTTTGTGTGAGTAAGAAGGAACCTGCTGGTGTGTGTGTGTGTGAGTAAGAAGGAACCTCCTGGGGTGTGTGTGTGTGAGTAAGAAGGAACCTGCTGGTGTGTGTGTGTGTGTGTGTGTGTGTGAGAGAGAGTAAGAAGGAACCTGCTGGGGTATGTGTGTGTGTGTGAGAGAGAGTAAGAAGGAACATGCTGGGGTGTGTGTGTGTGTGTGTGAGTAAGAAGGAACCTGCTGATGTGTGTGAGAGAGTAAGAAGGAACCTGCTGGTGTGTGTATGTGTGTGTGTGAGAGAGGAAGAAGGAACCTGCTGGTGTGTGTATGTGTGTGTGTGAGAGAGTAAGAAGGAACCTGATGGTGTGTGTATGTGTGTGTGTGTGTGAGAGTAAGAAGGAACCTGCTGGTGTGTGTGTGTGTGTGTGTGAGAGAGAGAGAGTAAGAAGGAACCTGCTGGGGTGTGTGTGTGTGAGTAAGAAGGAACCTTCTGGGGTGTGTGTGTGTGAGTAAGAAGGAACCTGCTGGTGTGTGTGTGTGTGTCTGTGTGAGAGAGAGTAAGAAGGAACCTGCTGGGGTGTGTGTGTGTGTGTGTGTGTGTGAGAGAGAGAGTAAGAAGGAACCTGCTGGGGTGTGTGTGTGTGAGTAAGAAGGAACCTCCTGGGGGTGTGTGTGTGTGAGTAAGAAGGAACCTGCTGGTGTGTGTGTGTGTGTGTGTGTGTGTGAGAGAGAGTAAGAAGGAACCTGCTGGGGTGTGTGTGTGTGTGTGTGTGTGTGAGAAACTAAGAAGGAACCTGCTGGGGTGTGTGTGTGTGTGTGTGTGAGTAAGAAGGAAGCTACTGGTGTGTGTGTTTGTGTGAGTAAGAAGGAACCTGCTGGTGTGTGTGTGTGTGAGTAAGAAGGAACCTCCTGGGGTGTGTGTGTGTGAGTAAGAAGGAACCTGCTGGTGTGTGTGTGTGTGTGTGTGAGAGTAAGAAGGAACCTGCTGGGGTGTGTGTGTGTGGGTGAGTGAGAGAGAGAGAGTAAGAAGGAACCTGCTGGGTGTGTGTGTAAGAGAGAGAGTGTGTGTAAGAAGGAAACTACTTGGGGGGGCGTGTGTGTGGGTGTGTGAGAGAGAGAGAGTAAGAAGGAACCTGCTGGGGTGTGGGTGTGTGAGAGAGAGAGAGTAAGGAGGAACCTGCTGGTGTGTGTGTGTGTGTGTATGTGTGAGAGAGAGTTTGTTTTTTGTTTTGTTTTTCCATACTGAGTCAAACCAAGGGTCCATCAAGCCCAGGATCCTGTTTCCAACAGTGGCCAATCCAGGCCTTAAGAACCTGGCAAGTACCCAAAAACTAAGTCTATTCCATGTTACTGTTCCTAGTAATAGCAGTGGCTATTTTCTAAGTCAACTTAATTAATAGCAGGTAATGGACTTCTCCTCCAAGAACTTATCCAAACATTTTTCAAACATAGCTACACTAACTGCACTAACCACATCCTCTGGCATCAAATTCCAGAGTTTAATTGGGCGTTGAGTGAAAAAGAACTTTCTACGATTAGTTTTAAATGTGCTACATGCTAACTTCATTGAATGCCCCCTAGTCTTTCTATTATCCGAAAGAGTAAAAACCGATTCATATCTACCAGTTCTAGATCTCTCATGATTTTAAACACCTCTATCATATCCCCCCTCAGCCGTCTCTTCTCCAAGCTGAAAAGTCCTAACCTCTTTAGTTTTTCCTCATAGGGGAGCTGTTCCATTCCCTTTATCATTTTGGTTGCCCTTCTCTGTACCTTCTCCATCGCAACTAGATCTTTTTTGAGATGTGGCGACCAGAATTGTACACAGTATTCAAGGTGCGGTCTCACCATGGAGCGATACAGAGGCATTATGACATTTTCCGTTTTATTCACCATTCCCTTTTTAATAATTCCCAACATTCTGTTTGCTTTTTTGACTGCCGCAGCACACTGGACCAACGATTTCAATGTGTTATCCACTATGTCGCCTAGATTTCTTTCTTGGGTTGTAGCACCTAATATAGAACCCAACATTGTGTAATTATAGCATGGGTTATTTTTCCTATATGCATCACCTTGCACTTATCCACATTAAATTTCATCTGCCATTTGGATGCCCACTTTTCCAGTCTCACAAGGTCTTCCTGCAATTTATCACAATCTGCTTGTGATTTAACTACTCTGAACAATTTTGTATCATCTGCAAATTTGATTACCTCACTCGTCGTATTTCTTTCCAGATCATTTATAAATATATTGAAAAGTAAGGGTCCCAATACAGATCCCTGAGACACTCCACTGCCCACTCCCTTCCACTGAGAAAATTATCCATTTAATCCAACTCTCTGTTTTCTGTCTTTTAGCCAGTTTGTAATCCACGAAAGGACATTGCCACCTATCCCATGACTTTTTACTTTTCCTAGAAGCCTCTCATGAGGAACTCTGTCAAATACCTTCTGAAAATCCAAGTACACTACATCCACCGGTTCACCCCTATCCACATGCTTATTATCTCCTTCAAAAAAGCGAAGCAGATTTGTGAGGTAAGACTTGCCTTGGGTAAAACCATGCTGACTTTGTTCCATTAAACCATGTCTTTCTATATGTTCTGAGATTTTGATGTTTAGAACACTTACCACTATTTTTCCTGGCACTGAAGTCAGGCTAACTGGTCTGTAGGTTCCCGGATCGTCCCTGGAGCCCTTTTTAAATATTGGGGTTACATTAGCTATCCTCCAGTCTTCAGGTAAAATGGATGATTTTAATGGTAGGTTACAAATTTTTACTAATAGGTCTGAAATTTCATTTTTCAGTTCCTTCAGAACTCTGGGGTGTATACCATCCGGTCCAGATGATTTACTACTCTTCAGTTTGTCAATCAGATCTACCACATCTTCTAGGTTCACCGTGATTTGGTTCAGTCCATCTGAATCATTACCCATGAAAACCTTCTCCAGTACAGATACCTCCCCAACATCCGCTTCAGTAAACACCGAAGCAAAGAAATAATTTAATCTTTCCGCGATGGCCTTATCTTCTCTAAGCACCCCTTTAACCCCTCGATCATCTAACAGTCCAACTGACTCCTTCACAGGCTTTCTGCTTCAGATATATTTAAAAACGTTTTTACTGTGACTCTTAACGTTAATGGGGTACCTGCTCCTCGGGGGCCTCACTTGCTTTTCAGGTCGCTATCAGGAAACTGGTACTCGCTCCTCGAGGGCCCATGTTCCCTGACTCGCTGCCTGCTCCTACCTTCTCTTCTGCCTGGAAGGATTCGCTATCTTCAACACCAGTGAGTACTACCATCTTCACCTAACTGCTGTTCCCTGGAACCAGGCACTCACTCCTCGAGGGCCTGCCTCCGTTCCAGCCCTGGTGCCATCTTCTACGTGGAACCGCTGTGTGAGTACATCTCCTTCAAGCCTCTCAGCTCTCAGGGATCAGGTACTCGCTCCTCGAGGGCCTGCTCTCCCTATCCTGGGGTTCTCCATACTAGGGCTTATGTATATTCCACTGCACTCATTATTCTCAGTTCTTTCCACTACAGCACTGCTACCGGAGGAGTCGCTGTTTCAGTGCCTGAGGGATACTAGCCCAGCCGGGCTACTTCTACTACTCACCACTGCCACCTCTGGTGGCTTCATCACATTGTCAATCTCTGTTTGTGTGTTCTAAGCTGAGCCTGACCTGTGGCCCCTCACGAGACTTCCCCTCGTGGGCGTGGTCAGCTGCCACAGTGTCCAAGGGTCCACCCAAACCTCACTAATTATAACAAGTCTCTCCTCGCGTGGTTGCTAAGACTGGGGGAATGTGGGTATACTAAGTTGATGTTTACATTAGGTGAACTGGTTTTATTAAGGCCCTTATGTACTTCCAGAGCTGTCTGGCAAAACTGAGATCCCCAATCAGTGAAAATGACAGGGAGGGAGATTTGCCTACCCTAGGGAGGTGCAAGACGAACAGTAGTGATCGGTGTGAATGATGGTGCACTGATTCTCATGACTACGTGAGTAAGATATATACCGCACTAGGAGTGCTTATTTCAAAATAACACCGCTACACTTTAAAGAACAATTTGTTCTACGATTGAATCAGTGCACCATCATTCCAATTGATATGGTTTGAAGTTTTTATACCATTTATGTGAGCAACCGTTGGTACAGCCCCTGAGGCAGCTCCTGCGAGAGCGAAACTCGGCCAGAGTTGGGCTAACACCAATAAAGAATTCCTTTCACACCGATCACTACTGTTTGTCTTGCTTTTCAGCATAATTAATCGGCTTGGGTCCTACCCTAGCCGATCTTGGGTCCTACCCTAGGGAGGTGCCATCATGGAATCCTTGCAAAAACTATACCCCGATGAAGGCTCCCTACCTTCAGAGAAACTGTTAAGGGAATGGAATTTCTTAGCTGACAGCATTAAAGCTTTACAGCTGTTGTTTCTACTTTGTGCCTTTATTAAGAACTGCTGTATAGAAAGAATGTTAGAAGAGAAGATGACTGCTGGTTACTTTAAATTATGGGTAACAAGGATGTTGGGGGAACCAGAAATGGAATCTTACCCTACAAAACATAAGAGGCTCTGATCAAGAAGAAAGAGAGAGAGAGCCTGCTTTGCCTGTTTATATATAATGTATGTTTTGCTTATCCCTCCTCTTCTTCATCTTGCAGCCAGAAGTCAGAGGAATTCTTTGTGTGCCTTGTCTTCAGTCTGCCAAGATCCTACTCTAGATCTGGATCAGCGACAGCAACATCAGACTGGAAAGTATGCTACCATGACAGATTATATTTATCCTTACTACTATGTTTGTGTTACATCCGTCGGTCTTCGACGGCTTCGCCGCGCCTACACCTCTCTATTTGCGGCTCCTCCCACTCACCTTGGACTGATGGCCGCCGCTGCATCTTCTTGACAACCTCTCCGGTGTCCCTGGACCGGCTATGGTGCTGCCTCCCGCCATTCTCCTTCAAGGTACCTCTAGGGCATGCGCATACTCGCCACCCTCATCTTTATTTCCACATTGGCGCGAACCTCAGGGGCGTCCCCCTGTTCTGATGTCACGATTTCAGGGTATATCTGCCTACTATTTTTATTTTATTATTAATATATTTTATTAATTTTTAATATTTTATTCTTTTAAGTTATATTTCAATTTCGTTTATTTCATACTTTTGTAAACCGTTTTTGATAAAAAAATTTATTTTTTTAAAAATGGTATATAAATGCTTTTAAATAAATAAATAAATACTACATTTGCTAGCTCATTGAGTTAGCAACAGGATTCGTACGGATGGGATTCACTCTCCGTTCCTAAGCTACTCTGCCACTCCAGCTCTACTGGAACTCTTACTACCCTTCGGGGTCACTAACAGGGTACCCGCTCCTCGGGGGCCTCTCTGCTTCTTTCAGATGCTATCAGGAAACTGGTACTTACTCCTCGAGGGCCCGTGTTCCCTGTGTCGCTGCCTGCAACCTCTACCTTCTACTTGGAAGAACTAACTACAGTCACCATCTGTGAGTACAGAAAACATCTCTCTCTACAGTACTGCTTCGCTGGAATCAGGTACTCGCTACTCGAGGGCCTGCCCTCTGCTCCGGTGCCAGACCTCTTGTCTAGTGGAATCTCTGCTACTGCTAGTGAGTACAACGCTACTGAGTCTCTCTGCTCTAAGGGATCAGGTACTCGCTCCTTGAGGGCTTTCTCTCCCTGTCTCGGAGCTCTCCTATTCTACTTGGGACTCTGAATGCTAATTCTATTGTGTGCTCATAACTCTCAGTCTCTTTTCCACTACCACACTGCCTACAGAGGATCCGTTGTTCCAGCGTCCTGTGAGAGACGTGCCCAACTGGGCTCTACAACCACTACTCACTACTGCCACCTCTGGTGGTTCCTTATACTGTTTAATAAAAGATTCAATACATACATAGAAACATAGAAATGAAGGCAGAAGAAGACCATATGGTCCATCCAGTCTGCCCAGCAAGCTTTCACACTTATTTTTTTTTTCATACTTTTCTGTTTAAAAGTAACTGTTTTGGTTCTATTTCCCTTCCACCCCCGCCATCGTAGATAGCAGTGCTAGAGCAGCATCTAAGTGAAGTATCTAGCTAATTGGTTTGGGGTAGTAACTGCCATAATAAGCAAGCTACTCCCACACTTGTTTACCCAGCCTGTGCAACTCAGTCCTTGTTGGTTGTTTGAATGCAAATCCTCTTTTCTTCATTCCCCATGCCGTTGAAGCAGTGAGCTGTGCTGGATATGTATTCTAAGTGAAGTATCAGGCTTGATTTGGGGTAGTAACCACCGTAACAAGCAAGCTACACCCATGCTTATTTGTTTTACCCAGACTATGTAATTCAGACCTTGTTGGTAGTTGTCTGAATATAATTCATCTTTTCTTGATTCCCCCTGCCGTTGAAGCAGAGAGCTATGCTGGATATGCATTGAAAGTGAAGTATCAGGCATTTTTGGTTTGGGGTAGTAACCGCCGTAACAAGCGAGCTACTCCCCTGCTTTTATGTGGATGCAAATCCTTTCTTCCACATTTCCTCTTGCCGTTGAAGCATAGAGCAATGTTGGAGTTGCATTAACCGTGTGTATGTTTATTGAATAAGGATATTAATCTCCAGGTAGTAGCCATCATTCCCGCAAGCCACCCCCATGCCTCTTCTCTTCATTCACATCCTCTAGACTTTATGGATCCACAGTATTTATCCCACGCCCCTTTGAAATCCTTCACAGTTTTGGTCTTCACCACTTCCTCCGGAAGAGTGTTCCAGGCATCCACCACCCTCTCCATGAAAGAAATACTTCTTGACATTGGTTCTGAGTCCTACTCCCTGGAGTTTCAAATCGTGACCCCCTTGTTCTGCTGATTATTTTTTTTTACAACGCAAAAGGTTTGTCGATGTCTTTGGATCATTAAAATCTTTCGCGTATCTGAAAGTCTGTATCATATCACCCCTGCTCCTCCTTTCCTTCAGGGTGTACATATTTAGATTCTTCAATCTCTCCTCATAAGTCATTCGATGAAGGCCATCCACCTTTTTCGTCGCCCTTCTCTGGACCGCCTCCATCCTGTCTCTGTCCCTTCGGAGATATGGTCTCCAGAACTGAACACAGTACTCCAGTTGAGGTCTCACCAAGGACCTGTAGAAGGGGATAATCACTTCCCTTTTCTTACTCGATATTCCTCTCTCTATGCAGCCCAGCATTCTTCTGGCTTTAGCTATCGTCTTGTCACATTGTTTCGCCGACTTCAGATCATTAGACACTATCACTCCAAGGTCTCTCTCCTGCTCTGTGCACATCAGCCCTTCTCCCCACATCGAATACAGTTTTTTCGGATTTCCACATCCCATGTGCATGACTCTGCACTTCTTGGCATTGAATCGCAGCTGCCATATCTTCGACTACTCTTCCAGTTTCCTTAAATCCCGTCTCATTCTCTCCACTCCTTCCGGCGTGTCCACTCTGTTACAGATCTTAGTGTTATCCGCAAAAAGACAAACCTTACCTTCTATCCCGTCTGCAATGTCGCTCACAAAGATATTGAACAGGACCGGTCCCAACACCGACCTCTGCGGCACTCCACTCAACACCGCTCTCTCTTCAGAGTAAGTTCCATTTACTATCACACATTGTCTTCTGTCCATCAACCAGTTTGCAATCCAGGCCACCACCTCGGCACTCACTCCTAAGCTTCTCATTTTATTCATCAGTCTCCTGTGCGGAACTGTATCAAAACCTTTGCTGAAGTCCAAATAGATGACATCGAGTGCTCTTCCTCGATGCAATTCCTTGATTACCAGTCAAAAAAGTCTATCAGATTTGTCTGACAGGATCTTCCCCTGGTGAATCCATGTTGCCTCTGGTCCAGCAATTCTTCCGACTGTAGATAGTTCACTATTCTTTCTTTTAACAGCGACTCCATTACTTTTCCCACCACAATCTGTGTTTGTCTGTCCGGAGTTTAGCCTAACACTGTGGTTCCTCGCGGGACTGCCCCCCATGGGCATGGTCAGCTGCCCCAGTGTCCAAGGATCCACCCAAACAGCAATAACCATAACAGTTTGGTCTTTTTCTTTAGTCCTGTTATATATGTAGTAAAATATTATAGATAACTGTTTTATTTAGTGAAATTACTTGAATGTTGTAGAATGAAGAACTGCTTACGTGAGGAGTTTTGTAGCTAAAGAAAGACAGGAAGAGAGACTCTGTAGGTTTAACAATAGGAAGATGCCTTAGTTATTGGGTGGTGGTGGAGGAATGAGGATAAGTCAGATAATAGTTATATTGAAGAGGGTTTGGAGGATGTAGAAGATAGAGAACAGTACCATGAATACAAATTGATGATGTTAAAGTCTGGATTTCTCACGCCTTACCTTTATCCCCACTAGAGGTGTGCTTAAATTGTTTTTTGTCATTCCAGTTTCATTTTTGGGTCGGGGATGGGCCATTTCCATACACCCCCGTATCGGAAATTTTTTGTTGTTGTCAATTTTGGTAAAAAACAGAAAAAAGCCCCAACTCTTCAAATTTAATTAAATACAATGCCCCCCCCCTCCAACTCCCCCCCTCCCAAAACTCACCGAAAGCCCATGGTGGTCCAGCGGGGGACCCGGGAGCGATTGTTTAAGATGTCACCGGCTGTCCCTTGCTCCTACCATGTTACAGGGCCGGCCAATGGCACCGGTCGCCCCTATCACATGGTAAGGGCAAAGGGCCTCTGGCACCATTTTGATTACTGTCAGCCAACAGCCCGAGAGCGGGAGACCACTCCCGGGACTGCTGCTGGACCACCAGGGACATTCTGAGGAGTCTTGGGGGAATCGGGAGGATGATGGGGTTTGTATTTAATTAAATCTGAAGGGTTGGGGTGGGTTTGGGGGTTTTTTTTCCTAGATGTGCATTTCCCCCCCAAAAAAATGATAGGAAAACCACATGAAATTTTGAGGGTTTTCCTTTCATTTTTTTTTACTTTCTGAAATGCAATGAAATAGAAAATATTGTCTTTATTTCCTATTTCGTTGCAAACGACTGCACATCTCTGATCCCCACTGCACCAGCCAGAAGTGTTGCTGAAAAACAAGGGGACATTGTGTGTGTTCTCATAGCTGGGTCATCAGAATGGATCTGTCTCCCCAGGCACCGATGCAAGCATAGAGAGTGAGACTGCAGTCCTTGTTGTGTTACACCATTATGTTTGAAGTTTATTTTCTTGTTTATGACTTATGCACTACCTAGTGTTACAGCTTTTAATCATCATAAGTTCTGTAATTTTCCTTTTTCAAGACTGAGCGGATGGAGTATGTTAGGAAAAAATACAGGTATATTGATTCATAATTATAGGCTGCAGCTTTGTGCTAGAGTTCACTGTAAAACTTACTGTCAGGCCAATACAGTACAGTGCGCTCCGGTGGAGAGCACTGTTAACCGGCATTTGGGCGTGCATTTTCGACGCGCTAGCTTTACCTCTTATTCAGTAAGGGGTAATAGCGCATCGAAAACGCGTGTCTAACCCCCCAGAGACTAATAGCGCCCGCAACATGGAAATGCATGTTGATGGTCCTATTAGTCATTCCCGCGCAATACAGTAAGTAAAATGTGCAGCCAAGCCGCACATTTTACTTTAAGAAATTAGTGCCTACCCAAAAGTAGGCGTTAATTTCTGCCGGCACCAGGGAAGTGCACAGAAAAGCAGTAAAAACTGCTTTTCTGTGCACCCTCTGTATTAATATCATGCCGATATTAAGTCGGAGGTCCCAAAAGTTAAAAAAAGTTAAAAATAAAAAAAAAAATTTAAAATGGGTCCGTGGCTCGAAAACCGGACACTCAATTTTGCCGGTGTCCAGTTTCCAAACCCGTGGCTGTCAGCAGGTTTGAGCACCAATGCTGGCACAATTGAGCGTCGGCTGTCAAACTCGCTGATTGTTATGAGAAGAGTCTGATAGTGAACCCCTAGGCCGGCTGACTGGAGGAAGGGCTCCAGCCGATGGTAAGGAAGCCGGGAGGCGGAACAAGGCTGGAGCGGATGACGAAGTCTTCGCCCTGGAAACCCAAGACCCCCCCAGGAGGAGCCCGTAGGGGTCCGGGTCGCTGGGACTTAGGAGATCCGGTAGTCGAGGCTGGCTGAAGACAAGGAGAATCGAGAAGAAGTCCGGTGGTCGAGGCTGGCTGAAGACAAGGAGAAACGAGAGGAAGTCCGGTGGTCGAGGCTGGCTGAAGACAAGACAAGGTGCTGGAGAGGCAGGAGCAGGACCAGGAGAGCGAAGGCAGGAACAGGCGGAACTGGAGGAGGGCTGGAACAGGCAGGATCCGGAGCACGGCAGGAACAGTCAGGAACAGGCAGGAACCAAGGCACGGCAGGAGCAGGCAGGAACCGGCAGGAACCAACAGGAACAGCAACTAAGCACTCACTGGAGCGACCTCGTTGCAAGGCAAGGTAGGAGAGACAGGCACCGGTTTAAATAGCTGGCCGGCGTCTGACGTCAGGAGAGGGGCGGTTCAGCACTTCCGGGTGCTGGACCTACAAGAAGCGTGCCCTCGCGCGCGCGCGTTCCCCGGCAGGAGGAGGAGTCAGGTTCGGGCCTCGGCGGCGTCTCCACGAGGGAGACGCCGCTGCCATGCAGCCAGGCAGGCCCTCTTCTTTGCGGTTCGTGGCGCGAGCGGGGGAATCGGCAGCAAGGTAAGGACCCGGTCACTAGCCTGGCGACCGGGACCGCAACACTGACAGCCGCCGCTCCTGTCCAAAAAGAGGCGCTAGGGAAGCGCTAGTGTCCCTAGCGCCTCTTTTTACCGTGGGCCCTAATTTAAATAAATTAACTTACTGAATTGCGCGCCAGGAGAGCGAGCGCTCGCCCTCTCTCCCGCAATTTTTACTGTATCGGCCCGTGTTAGATAACTCTCTCCCTCTTTCTTCTAGTCTGATAAAAAAGCAGCTTGGAAAACTTCAAGGACACAGACAGACAGAGGAATACAAAATATAAGAGGGAGGCATTACTTAGAGAATAAGAACACCACTTAGATGTGAAGGCAAACAAGTTGGCAGTTAGGGAATAAAAATCGTATCCTTAGTGCCCAGTGAAGCATTGTCTGACTCTGTTTGATAAGGGGGAGCTGAGGGCTGGAAAACACCTGGTCTCTGCCCAGATTTAATTTACAGACACAATATAAGACTAAAAGAAACCAAGAAAACTATACAGCACATGTGCCGACCAAAGAAATAAGACCATAAAACCTGGTACGATAAATAGATTCCTGCTGAGCCCTGAGTCTGTCCCGGTCAGTATGAACAGTTCTGCAAAAACCCTGAATTCCCGGTACTGTTTCACAGAGATCATGCTTGCTGCCATCGTCTGAAGAGATAAGAGAATGCTCTTACAGGAAAATGACTGCTTATCACTAGGCCATTTGTATATACAATTATCCCTTTTAGCTGGAGCAAAGATATTTACTCTGCTCATAGTGCTTGTTTAACGTGTTTTTCTAGTTTGTGCTAACAGTCATTCTTATAAGCGGCTGGTTTGGTTCATATTATATTTTGCAAATATATATACTGTATATATTTTTCACAATACATCTATCTCAGATTATTCACATCAGTTATTGGCTCCATTGGTTTATTTGCCCGCTCCGTAGTTCTCAGAGATTCCCAGCTGCAAGAACCCTCAATACATTACTTGTGGGAAGGAAAAATTAACTCCTTTTGCCGTATCCTGATAACCCAACATCTCGGCTCCATCCGTGACAGGGTCACATTTTTAAAATATTCTTTTATTTTTTATTTATTTATTTATTTAACATTTTTCTATACCGGCATTCGTAGGACACATCATGTCGGTTTACAAGTAACTAGGAAAGGAAATTACAACGAACGGGGAAGGGGGCTAGCAGGATAATGTATTAAGATGTCTCATCGTACTGGAACAGACAGACTGCTGGAAAATGTTAATTGAAGTTCCTGAAGACAAATGCTAAACAGGCATATGCACTCATGTGCTTTCAGCCCCCATTTACCAGAGGCATCTTAACAAGATAACTGTATAAAAATAACAAATATAGCTTAATTGACAATTTGGCTATAGAAATAATGCGTAAGAAAAAAATATCTAACTGAAGGAAGGAAAAGCTCATATCTCCCAAGGTATCTCTACACTGGATCTACTAGTTCACCTCCCCCACCCCCTCCCAACGACACACATCTTTCTTTACAACCTTAACTCCATCTCCCTTTAGTATCCTGATCCTCTCCCCAGAGTCTTCCAGTCTAGTTTATCTCTCCCTTGAGTCTCTTATAATCTTAAAGGTAGCAAAACAGTGCAAGAAGGCAGTGGAAAGAGCCGAAGAGATGCTAAGGTTATAGAGAGAGGCAAAATTAGTAAGTAAAAAGAGATGATAATGCCTCTATACAAGTCATTGAGGAGGCTTCACCTGCAGCATTGTGTCTAATTCTGGAGACTGTATTTCCAAAAGAATATACACAGAGTAGATAAAGTTAAAGAATAGAGCTACCGCAATGGTGCAAGGTCTGCACCAAAAGCCTTCTAAGGCGAGACTAAAGGAAAGGACAAACAGGGGGGGATATGACAGACACTCAAATACTGCTCCTCAAAGATATAAATAATACACAAGAAGCAAACCTTTTCCAGTGGCAAGAAAGTTCTAAAACAAGAGATCTTATGAAACTCCAAGGTGGTAGATTTATGAAGTTAATCCTAAATATGTTTTTATGGAAAGGGGTAGATGCATGGAGCAGTCTCCCAGAGGAGGCAGTACAGACAGAAACAGTAACAAAATTCAAGAAAGCCAAGAATAAAAACAGAGTATCGCTAATGGAGAAAAGGTGAAGGAAAAGCCAGAGATCAATGGAGGATTATGGAATTGCAACAGGAAATAAATCAAGCAGACTAGATAGGCCTTACAGTCCTTACCTGCTGTCATAGTCTCTCTTGCTCTCATCTCTCTTATCTTTTCTGAATATGCCCAGTGTGATCCTCTCTCTTTCCCGAGTCCCTCCAAACTGTCCCTTAGTCCTTTCCCCTTTCAGGTCCTCAGTCTATCCCTCTCTTCCCTGAACTGCCTCCCCTGTCATGCAATTCTCTCTCTTGAATCCCATCTACCCAGCCCCAGCCTGTCCTCATTTTCTCTCCTGAGTCTGTCTGCGTGTCCTTCTCTCCACTGATTCCCCTCCCTTGTAACCCAATTCTGCCTCTCTTGAGTCCCTTCCTCTTACCTCCCTAACCTGTCCTCTTTCCCTCCTGAGTCTGCTTACTTGTCCTTCTCTTCCCTGATTCCTGTTAATCTGACCTGCTTTCCACTGAATCTTGCCAGCCTGACTTTGCATCCAGCATGGTGTCTCCCAAAAGCCTACCCACTTTCTCTCTTGTGTCCCTACAACTTTTTCTTTCCCCTAAATCTCCCTAGCCTTCCCCTCTCTCTTGTCACGCCTCCCTCCTTCCTCTTTCTTTTCTGCTCCTAATGAGGAGTAAGAAGGCAGGACCTGAGAGGATATCCTTTGCTTTCTCCTCCTTCAGAGGTGAGGGGCTCTTCCCTTTCCTGCAGATGTTCTTCTCCCCCACCACCTCACAATCCTCTCTCTTCCCCTCCCCCTCACCCTGTGCAATCCTCTTTTTCATCTCTGGCCTCCAACCCCAATCCTCTCTCGCTCTCATCCACTCTCCAGAGGATCCTTTCTCTTCCACCCTCAATTATCTTTCTCTCAAAACTGCCTGCTCTCTCACACACCCACATGCAATCATCTCTCCCCTCTTCTAGCTGGCAAGAGGAGAGCGGTGCTTCTTACCTGTGGCTGGTTCCTCCATCAGCTGGCTTCACTCTCAGCTTTGAACCCATGCTACTGCCAGGTGCTGTGAGACTATGAAGTTTCATGCATTGAATCCAGAGGGAAGCCGGACAGTGGAGGAGGCAAACATGGAACGAAGTCTCCCTCTCCTCCATCAAGCATTAGGGAAGAGGGATAGGATTGTACTGGGGCTGGAAGGAATGCATGAGGCCAGTTCTGGGAAGGGGGAGCAATGCCCTGTAATCTGACCTTCATAACTCACCTAAACAGGTCTGTGATTTTTGAAGTTTCCACAATGAATATGTGCAAAATAGATTTGTTTTTATTTTACTAGTACACACTAAATCATTTTAGCACATACACAAACTAAACAAATAAACACAGTACATGAAACAAAAAATAAAATGAAGCAAAGGGTTTTCCCAAGCACACCCTTACTGGGTTATTGCGGGTTGACCTCTGTACCCACCTGGAAGTGCCCATGGCTGCTACACCCTGCCCATCCAGCGGTTTGAGTAACTTAGAGATATTGTTACGGTTTGACAAATTGCTGATGGCAGGGAGCGTGGAAAGGACACTCACCTGGCTGAAAGTCTCACAGCTTATGAATTTCTTCTGTGGCTACAGTGCAGTGGAATGGCCTGCCCTCCTGGCATAGACCACTGCATCTGGCAGCAGGGTGACCCTGTTACTACTCGGTGCTGTGATCACAGGCAGCATCTTGCCAGCGGAAATTTTCCACGGCCAGGCTGCCAGATAGTAAAGAGACATTTCAAGTTCATGGTTCGGACAACTTTCCAAAGGCATTCACCCACATCAATAACTCTTTAAGGGCTTTCCGAAGCTTGCCTGCCCTGTAAAGGCATGCATATCGTTCGACAATGCTCAAATTTTGCCTGCATTTTTGTGGAGACGTTTCCAGGGCAAGGGTTAGGCCAGGGGAGGCAATAATGTGCATAGGTTTTACGTTTTTAAACCATACGCCTTGTTTTTGCTGAGAAAAGTATGCACAGAAAAAGAAGGTGGAAATCAGTCACCGCCGTCAATTCTTTCCTTGGGCAATTTTCAAAGAGAAAGGATGCGTGGGCTTTCTCTTTGAGATCTGGTGTAAAATATTTTTGGCAAAAATAGCTGCCGGCTTTGCAGCTGCCTGCAAGGTTTTGAAAATTTCCCTCCCTCCCCCCCCCCACATGGGACCAGACACCGTATAACTTGAAGCTGCCGTGCAAGAGATTCAAGTTCAAGTCCCAAACCTGGCTCCTGCCCCTTAGACTGGCAGGCTCTGGAGATCACTGCAGAGGCAGCGTTAACGGCCCCCGGAAGGGAATCCAAAGTACCATTCAACAGCAGCACCTGGCTAGTCCGATGCCGGGTGCATGTGCAGAATGCTGAAGAGGGAGCCGCAGTCTGTGGCCCTGGCCAAGCTGTGCTAACTGGGCTAGTGGGGAGGGAGAATGGGTAAAAAAAAAAACCAACAGGGTCAATAAACCTAGAAAAAAATGCAAATGAAGGCCCATGGCACTGTACTCCCAGTTCTAGGCAGCAACTCTAATTGAGCAGAAACCCAAAAGGAGCAGGGAGAAGTTGCTAGACCAAAACAAACACATTCTCTTTCAAATGACAGAAAAACAATTTAAAACTTTTGTCTTTTTTTTTTCCTGGTGCTTTAGATTGCAATGTAATAGGAAGAGAACCATCCTAGAGAATCATTAGTTGGAGTCACTCTACTGCCTGATCCCATTATGCAAACAAACAATTCACAGCCTAGACATTACCCCTGTATTAGATGTATTAATTGCCTTTAATTTGTAAGAATATCTTTTCGTTCTTCCCTAACTGGTTGTTTTGTTATCTTAAGAGCACTTTGTGAGCCTCTACTACTTTTCAATTACATTTTTATTACCATTTTACAGATAAACAATTTATGCACTGTTTAATACAAATTATAATGTATACAAGCTAAATGTATCTTTTTAGATAACATATCATTAAACAACTTAAAACATAAATAAACACTGAGTAATATATATATATTTTAAGCACCTGAGCTAGACAGGATTTGTCCGCCTGCATTCACTGTGAAAATCCTGCCTTGTTTGTATTCTTGGGTACATCTGTGCCTCTCTTGCCTCAGCCCAGAGAACCCTGCAGAATTAAAGGTTAATTTTATTAGACAGATATAATGGTTGAATTCTGAAGAAGAATTGCCAAGTTTTTGCTTCTGACTGTATTCCTGATTTCATACACCTTTCTGATGGCTGTAAAATCATATCTGTGAAAACAAGACCACCATTGACTCCTCAGTTCTTAAGGCATTGCATGTAGATAAGATCCTCTTCTTCCCCTCTACCATTCCCCCAACCACTGTCAACCTTTGCTCTTTTATATCAGCAAGTGGAATATTGACACTACCAGATCAGTGGTATAAATCAGCAGGGATTAACCAACAGCAGAAACTTAACAAGTTTTTGGTTAAAAAAATATGCACATTTATGGATTTTTTTTCCCCCTAATTCTATTTTCTACTAATGTTAGTACTGTTCATACCATAACTTCCTTTCCATATCGATTAGACACTCTCACCTACAACTAAGGACATCTGACTTTATGAATGAGCAATTATCTGACTATAGGGTCTTATTCTGTCCTCAGTGCGCATCACGCTGCACAATAGATAGCTAAACTCTCATCAAGCTTCATGCACAAAGACAGGCCAATTCCATAAAACATTTATTGAAGGAGAACACAAACTGGAAAATATAGATCTTACTGGAAGATGAAATGAAAATAAGAATAAATTGGAGCAAAGTCTCTGAACAAAGCCACAGATGGATTGAGGCCTTCTGACAATACGCAGCTGAGGCAGACAAAAAATGCAATGCTTTCTGTGGGGTCTTGGAGAGACAGATAGCAAGTGCTGCAGGCTTATGTGAGAGCTGCCATCAATTCAAAATATACGGCTTCCTGCCACAGATGTGACCAATCAAAGCAAAAGTTACAATTTGTATTGAGACATGTACAGGTAAACCTGTAAATGCAACTTTTCAATCAAACCACTCACCCACTAGGTAGAAACATAACACACAAACAAATAATTTTTGCATATAAGGACAAGTCTGCTACCTTGGGCACTATCCCTTAAACAGCAGAGCAAAGTTCAGTTTATACAGGGGGACAAGAATAAAACCTGGACCACATTAAAATAATTGAGACTGGAGGAGCGGAGCACAAACGGGATTTAAATTATTTCGCACAAAGTTTTCAGCAGCTTTGCTTTCATTGCTTAACCTTTCTAGCAAGAAAAATGTTCAGCAAAATAGACTGAAAAGATACAGTAGAAGCACATTACTAGCAGGCCGATATAGTACAGTGCGCTCTGGTGGAGCGCACTGTTAACCCGAGGTTGGACGCGCGTTTTCGACGCGCTAGCTTTACCCCTTATTCAGTAAGGGGTAATAGCGCGTCGAAAACGCACGGCCAACCCCCCCCCCCCCCCCCGAAACTAATAGCGCCCGCAACATGCAAATGCATGTTGATGGCCCTATTAGTTATTCCCGTGTGATAAAGAAAGTAAAATGTGCAGCCAAGCCGCACATTTTACTTTCAGAAATTAACGCCTGCCCAAAGGCTGGCGTTAATTTCTGCCAGCGCTAGGGAAGTGCACAGAAAAGCAGTAAAAACTGCGATATTAAATTGGAGGCGATATTAAATTGGAGGCCCCAAAAGTAAAAAAAAAAGCACAGAAAAGCAGTAAAAACTGCGATATTAAATCGGAGGCCCCAAAAGTAAAAAAAAAAGTAAAAATTAAAAAAAAAAAATTAAAAATCGGCCCGCTCATTTATGCCGGCATCCGTTTTCTGAACCCGTGGCTGTTAGCGGGTTTGAGAACCGACGCCGGCAAAATTGAGCATCGGCTGTGAAACCCACTGACAGCCGCCGCTCCTGTCAAAAAGGAGGCGCTAGGGACGCACTAGTGTCCCTAGCGTCTCCTTTTACCACGGACCCTAATTTGCATAGGCCACCCTCCTGAATTGCGCGCCCAGGGGAGTGGCCTGTTCGCGCGCCGGGAGAGCGGGCGCTCGTCAGCTCTCCCGCGTGTTTTTCTGAATCGGCCTGAAACTGCATAACTAAAGCAAACATACACAATCTATCTTACATTCAAATCAGCGATCAAAGGACAACTCTTTCATCTTCACACCTATCTGCTAGGTTTAGCCTTAGTACTTCTAAGGGGCAGCCACTCATCCTGAAGTTCTCTTCTGTTTCCTGTGGATCCCACACCTCTGGCTCCATTGGCTCCTCCTTCAGCCAGAACGGATGCTGCTGGACACACATTTTGTGGAGCATGCAGCAAACTCCAAACCACTGATCAGTTTGGCAGAAGGCAGAACAGAAAGCTCAATGGTGAGAGATGGGGAGACCCTTAACTGCACACAGCAGCAGGAGGACCAGCTGGGGTGCTGTAATAGACAAAAGTCCAGAACCCAGGCATCTTGGAGCCTGAGGATGTACTACCATACAGCAGAAGGAAAATGGATTTGGGTTGTAGAGGACATATGTGCCTTAGAACCTGAACCCTTACTGCATGTCACAGGAAGAGGAGGAGGAGGAGTGGCTCAGATGCCAAAGGGGCATGTGCATCGGAGCCTGGAGCACCCTGGCATAGCTCAGCAGGAGCAGAAGCCAGGGCTGATGAACATGGGTATAACCTTGCAACCCATCCTGAAGGTGGTTGACAACACAGCACTGGTCCCTGGCGGCAGGGCTATTGGCAGTTGTGTGTGTGTAACAATATAAAGCAACACTGCAAATCCACAATATCCAAGGCAAAGCCAGATCCCCATGACAAACCTCCTGACCTGATAGCTAAGACCGGCCTGATCTATGAACATAAGAAATTGCCATGCTGGGTCAGACCAAGGGTCTATCAAGCCAGCATCCTGTTTCCAACAGAGGCCAAAACCAGGCCACAAGAACCTGGCAATTACCCAAACACTAAGAAGAACCCATGCTACTGATGCAATTAATAGCAGTGGCTATTCCCTAAGTAAACTTGATTAATAGCCGTTAATGGACTCTAGCAACCCAAAAATACAGAATGAAAGGATAAGCCAAAATAAAAACCCAGCAGAAGTCCTAGATGAGTGACATTCCAAAATCCTATGACTGCACAGTAACAGTTCTCCACAGAAAGGGGCTAGCTACAGGAGTAACAGAGCAGAGACCTGCACAGATATACACACAGAGAGAAAAAGGCGAGTAGCTGGGACACCACAAGCAAAAGACCTTAACTACATTCCAGAACGCTTATCCTGGTTTCTAAACAATAAACAAACTATTCAGCATTAATCTCTCACATCTGGATATTGCATGCCATATCATTTTGTAATTGTAACTAATGACTGAATGAATGCATTTTCTGTGCTAGCAAAACTGCATGTAGTGATGCTGTATAATTATTGCTGGCTTCTGCAGGCAAGCTGTGGTTGCCACAGCCACACCTTTATTAAACGTAAGGAATAGCTCTTCTAATGATTGCAAGGCAGAATTATTGGAGTTAATTAAGATGAGCTTCTATTGAATTTGTAGGGTTAAATTGAGAGGAGTTTAATTAATTGCTTGGCTATTGGTAACATGGGGAGGTGTGTAACTGGCAGACTCTGCTAGTCTCACATTCATCTATTCACTTGTGAGCTTAAAGGTTTCAGGAGAGGCACCATTTTCTCGGAGAGGGCTAGGAGGCAGAAGGGAAGAGGGAAGGAGGAATAAATGGGAGGAGATTTTGGGGAACCAAGTGAGAGGAAAAAGAAAGTGACTGGGATGGGCTTTTATTTATCCTTAGATTTTGAGAAGGGCTCTTATTTATTTTATTTATTTATTTAGATCTTTTCTATACCGTTGTTAAGAAGGATCCGTCACAACGGTTTACAATAGGGCACATAAAATAAGGATGCTGAGATATATTAATTTACACAAGTGCTGTAGTGCTTCAGTACATAGTTTTCTAAATGATATAATTGGTTTGTGATACAGTACTGTCCAGGAAATATCAGTTTTAAAACAATTCTAACTTTATAAGTGTTAATTTCTCTTCTGGTGAAGAACGAGAAGGTAGAGTAAAAACAGATAGAAATATAGATACACACTTTGTTTGTTCATACCTCTCACTTCGCCTGCCTCACTGTTTCCCCTTCTTTTATAAACTCCCCTATACAATAATGACCAGTAGCATTTGTAGATTTTTCTGATCCTGCTTCCCTATCTGGCCAAATTGTATTTACCCTAGGGACCACTAGCTAAACAGGTACAGTATGTAGATTAGTGTCGCGTTTATTCCTGTATTGTTTTTGTTAACTTAATTTTTTCTGCTATTTTCTTTCTTTTAAAATGACATTCAGTGTTCTGCTCTATTTTTCTCCATAATATGTGGGCGGTCACTAGTTGTAGATAATAAAAATAAATGGATGTGTTATGAGCAGTGAAAGGAAAAATGAAGAATTTTTTTTTCTGTAATTATATTTCTGAATACACATCATCCCACATGATTTCAAATTTATATTTTAAAGTTGTAAATAGGAATAAACCTGCAGAACTAAATCCCAGCCTACAAAAATGGGTGTAGCATAGCTTAGGATGCCTGAAGAAATTCAGAAACGTGGTCTACTCTGCTTCAACGGCAGGGGAGGAAGTCTTCAAGCATATCCAGCATAGCTCTCTGCTTCAACGGCAGGGGAGAAAGTCGTCAAGCATATCCAGCATAGCTCTCTGCTTCAACGGCAGGGGAGGAAGTCTTCAAGCATATCCAGCATAGCTCTCTGCTTCGACGGCAGGGGAGAAAGTCGTCAAGCATATCCAGCATAGCTCTCTGCTTCAACGGCAGGGGAGAAAGTCTGACACTTCAAGCATTTCCAGCATAGCTCTCTGCTTCAACGGCAGGGGAGAAAGTCTGACACTTCAAGCATTTCCAGCATAGCTCTCTGCTTCAATGGCAGGGGAGAAAGACTGACACTTCAAGCATTTCCAGCATAGCTCTCTGCTTCAACGGCAGGGGAGAAAGACTGACACTTCACTTTCAATGCATATCCAGCATAACTCTCTGCTTCAACGGCAGGGGGAATGAAGAAAAGTGGATCTATATACAGACAACCAACAAGGATTGAATTACATAGTCGGGGTAAACAAGCATGGGTGTAGCTTGCTTATTGCGGCGGTTACTACCCCTAACTAATTAAGCTAGATATTTCATTTAGATGCAGCTCCAACACTGCTCTCTACATTAATGGTGGGGGTGGAAGGGTAATAGAACCAAAAGGTTACTAAGAGCCAAGAGAAACAGATAAGTATGAAAAAAAAGAGTGTGAAACTTGCTGGGCAGACTGGATGGGCCGTTTGGTCTTCTTCTGCCGTCATTTCTATGTTTCTATGTGATCATTTCCTCTATTATGACAGGATGTAGGCCGTTTTTTTTATGACCGTAGTGACTGTTTCAACATGGACTGGACATACAAAACATTTTTCTTATAAACATAAAATGGGAGACACTCCTTAGTACAACAGGCCCTGAGGGACCCAAACAGCTACAAATCTTTAAGGCGTGCCAGGGCTAATCCAACTCAGGAATTTGAGATTTTCTCATGTGTCAACAAAATTGCATGGCTGTTGCCTTTTTTTTCTGAACTAGATTTCAAAGGTTTTCTTCTACAGTATTGCCTGCTTACACTGAAAATCTTTCCAGCTCAATTCTGATGGAAATTTTGCGCTGCAAAGGGTATGTCACGCAGATCTAAGAAAACTGGGGGGTGACTCTAGCAATCCTGAAGGGGGAACATTGGCTGTCCAGTCAAGGTAGAGAAAAATGGCTATGCTGTCGAGTCTCAGTGCTATGGAGGCCTGGCCGCAGCACTCCGTTCCTGCACGTGCTGCGGCATGGTTGTCGTGGTGCATGCAGGAGTCTGAGTCTCTTGCTTCATTTTTGCTTCCGGGGTCGGGTCATTGCCGGGATCTTGCTACACGCGTGGCTGGAGCAGCTTTGACAATTGGGGCTCTGCCGTCTTCGCTGGGATTTCTGGGCCTTCCAGTTATCGGGGCTCGTTAGGAGCACGTGTTGTTTACTTTTAAATTTAAAGGGCCAGAAGCATTTTCCTAGAGGCCCTATTCAGTGACATCACAGTGCAGGGACTATATAGGGAGAGTCCCTGCATTGCACTAGTTCCTTGGCAATGATTTTTCCAGCGTCTTGTTCTTTTCTTTTTCCTGCGCATCCTGAGTTTATTTTTATTTCAGATATTCCTGTGGTTCTTGGCTTCCTGAGAATCCTAATTTTTCCTGTGCTTCCTAAATTCTTTATTGGATTAATGTATCAGTGGTTGTCTGAATTTCCGATACCTCTGACTCTTCGGATTGAAATCCATTTGATCTTCGCTGACTGACCAAATTACCATCACCTGCCTTGATCTGTGCCTGGGTGTCTATTAGAGACCCCACGTAAGTCCAGCCAGCCCTGGTACCCGAGGGCTCAAACTAAGGGGAACGTGGGTTGGTATTGGTGAAGCTCCAGCGGGGTTCTGATTCTCCTCCGCCTCCTGAAGGAAGGGATTAGTGGGGATTCCCCTCATGGGTTGAATTACTCTCCTTCAGTCAAAGGGTTCACTTCCAGAAGAGGTGGGTGCCCCTCAGAAGAAAAAAAGGTGAAAAAATAGATTCTTCAGGACGAAAACAATAAGCATGAACCACATATGTGGAAACAGGCCACACTTGTATAATATGGGCCTCAGGGCAGAAAATAGCCAGCCAAGTTTCAAATGTTGAAGATATAGTTGCGATGGAGAAGGTACAGAGAAGGGCAACCAAAATGATAAAGGGGATGGAACAGCTCCCCTATGAGGAAATGCTGAAGAGGTTAGGACTGTTCAGTTTGGAGAAGAGATGGCTGAGGGGGGATATGATAGAGGTCTTTAAGTTCATGAGAGGTCTTGAACGAGTAGAAGTGAATCGGTTATTTACACTTTCGAATAATAGAAGGACTAGGGGGCATTCCATGAAGTTAGCAAGTAACACATTTAAGACTAATCGGAGAATATTCTTTTTCACTCAACGCACAATAAAGCTCTGGAATTTGTTGTCAGAGGATGTGGTTAGTGCAGTTAGTGTAGCTGGGTTCAAAAAAGGTTTGGATAAGTTCTTGGATGAGAAGTCCATTAATGGCTATTAATCAAGTTTACTTAGGGAATAGCCACTGCTATTAATTGCATCAGTAGCATGGGATCTTTGCGACTAGCCACAGTAGCATGGGCTTTGCGACTAGCCACAGTAGTCTTTGCCAAATCTGGCACAAAGAGCAGCGAGTGAACTTTATGCTCAACTGGTGCTTTGGTACAGGCTGTAGAGAGAATTTCAAGGGCATGCTGGCATCAAAGCAACTTAAAAATTATGGGCCTCGGATAGCAGGAATTCTAAAGAGGCCATGATGGAGTCCAGTGCGCTCTCTCTGTCTCAAATGGCAAGGCAAATTAAATGTGGAGGCATTCTTGCATCATAGATGTTAAAAAGTCAAGCATATCTGAGCCCTCTGCACCCTCCAGAATACCTTGAATGCACACATTATTCAGACAGTTCCTATTAGCCAGGTCCTCAATGTCCCATTGTATTTGCTCTATCTTGTGCATTGTTTGAGGGAGAGAGACTGTGGCCAGAACCAGTGACGTAGTTTTGCTTTTGAGATCCTCCAATCTTGCCTGGAATAATGTAATACTTTGTGACAGTGAGGGCACCTCAGATCGAATCACCGCAGTGTTTTCCATATTGGATTGGAGCATATCTTTCATCAATTTGACTTTTTTCAGCCCCATATCCACCAATGCCATAGGTTTAGATTGCACCTCTTTCTCTGGTGTCAGAGGGTCTTGTTTAGACCTCTTGGTGCCTGCCGCAATGGCGAACACAGCCTCAATTTTTCCAGATTTGGAACCCTTCTCTGTAGTTCAAGAGAAGGGTGTATAAAGATGGGGGATGGAAAAAAATGGGTGATAGTGATCGATTCTAAGAAACTCTTGGAGAGCGATTGGATCAGGCTGCCATCTTTTCACTGAGCTAAAGCACCCTCTGCCTGTTGTACACTTTCAGTTTTTCTATTTTTCTCATTTTATCAAGTTTTCCTTTTGAAAGTTTAATGCTAGAGGCGTGAATTTACTTATGATCACTGTTGCTAAGCGGCTCCACCACCTTTACTTTCTCATCTAATCCTGCACGTTACTAAGAATTAGATCTAGAATAGCTTCTTCTCTTGTCAGTTCCTGAACCACTTGCTCCATAAAGCTGTCATTTATTCCATCCAGGAACTTTATTACTCTAGCAAGTCCTGAAATTACATTTACCCAGTCAATAATGGGGTAATTGAAATCTCCCATTATTACTGTACTACCAATTTGGTTAGCTTCCCTAGTTTCTCTTAGCATTTCATTGTCTGTCTTATCATTTTGGCCAGGTGGACAGTAGTATACTCCTATCGCTATACTCTTACCCAATACACATGGGATTTGTACCCATAAAGATT
The DNA here is from genome assembly GCF_901001135.1 of Rhinatrema bivittatum. Lineage (NCBI taxonomy): Eukaryota > Metazoa > Chordata > Amphibia > Gymnophiona > Rhinatrematidae > Rhinatrema > Rhinatrema bivittatum. The sequence goes on along the minus strand of NC_042623.1, from coordinate 46,910,020 downwards.
CTATTGTGCATTTAGTCTCTTGCAGGATCTTTATCCTATTGGACTCTATGCCATCCAGACATAAAACGTCCTCCTTCAAAGTTGTTCCTCCCTATCATTGCAATATAATTTGTACCCTAGTATAGCACTATCCCATTGGTTATTCTCCTTCTACCATGTCCCTGAGATGCTAATTAAATCTATCTCATCATTCACTGCTATACACTCTAACTCTCCCATCTTACTGCTTAGACTTCTGGCATTGGCATACAGACATTTCAAAATGTGTTTTTTTGTTTGTATTAACAACCTTCTTTTCAGTTGACAGGGTTAATTTGGAATCTTTATGCTGTTGAACAGAACTGGATCAAGGACTGATCTTGCAGTAAACCTTCTCCTCTTTTCCTCACAATGAACTCCATTTACCATTACTCTTTGTTGCCTCCTCTCGACCAGTTTTTAACCCAGTCAATCACTGTAGGGCCCATCTTGGGCACTCAGTTTGTTTATAAGTGTTACGACTGTCGCTGCCCGACATCTCCACTCCACCCTCCTTAACTCTCTGGCGACTCCTCCTGCAGTTGACGGACGTTTGGCTGCCACGGCGTCTGCCTGCCGTCCTCTCCAGCGTTCCCGGACCAGCTTAGGCGCTGCCTCCCGCCATGCTGTTCAGCTACCTTAGGGCGTGCGCGCTGCGCAGCCCTGCTTCAAGTACCTTCAGTGGCGCGAACCTCAGGGGCGTCCCCCTGTGTTGACGTCATGCATCCAGGATACAAAGGCCTACGCGATTGCTAGCTAATCGAGTTAGCAAAGCTTTCCCAATGGATGGGATTCGCTCTCCATCCCTTGCAACTCTGCCTCCTTTGGACCTACTCTATTTGGGGTACCCGCTCCTCGGGGACCTCTCTCTCTTTCTTATCTTTCAGGTCGCAGTCTGGAACCGGTACTTGTTCCTCGAGGGCCCATGTTCCTGGACTCGCTGCTTGGACTCCACTTCTGCCAGGAAGACACCGCTGCCTATAACATCTGTGAGTTACCATCTCTATCTCTTAGAGCTATTCCCTGGAATCAGGTACTCGCTTCTCGAGGGCCTGCCTTTACTCCAGCTCCTGTGCTCTACACTGAGAGACTGCTGCATGAGTACATTACCAACGAGGCTCTATTCCTGAACTCTGCATATCCTGCTACTACTCACAATATCAGTTCTGTCTATTATAGCACAGCCATTGTGGGATCGCTGTTCCAGAGACTGACGGACTACAAGCCCAACTGGGCTACTTTCCAGCTCACTACTGCCATCTCTGGTGGTTCACCAATCCTGTATAATAAAAGAACTAGTGTGTGTGTGTCTTCTATGCTGAGCCTGACCTGTGGCCCCTCATGGGACTTCCCCCCATGGGTGTGGTCATCTGCCACAGATCCAGGGATCCACCCAAAACCCTTACAAATAATAACAATAAATTGCTGCACTATTCTCACAACTCATCTGCCTTTGCTAGAATTGCTAAACAGTCAGCTAAACCTTCTTTTTCCCAGTTTCCAAATACTAGGAAACTCAGTTCTTGAATGCCAAAACAACATTTATTAGAATGAAGAAAAAGTTCATCACTCTCTATGAATTGCATCAAGAATAGCCATAAAGACAGCAATCTGGTTTAGCTGTTGTGAGTCTCTAGAGCTCAGTGATTAGATTATGACAACAACTGCAACTGAAGTAGAAGTTGTGGCTGCTAGTGAACAGTAAGGATTAGCAATGGACAGGACAATAGATTTAGGTGAGATAGGGATGCTTCTAGGGGCTTCAATAGGGTACATGAGAGCTGTTAGTTTGCCAAAAGCCTTTTTACAACTGAAAGCCCCACTGGAAATGAGTCAATCACAGGTTGCTTTTGGTCAAGAGATCAGTAAGGAGAGGCAAAGAATCTCAGAGAGCTAGAGCAAAACAGAAAATGATCCAATAGGGAGCCCAGAAACATTCATACAATAACCAATGAGTAAAAAGAACTCCACAGCATGCAGATAATCTAATCTGTACTATATTACAAAATGACACCAGGTAGCAGCATAATAAAGAAACAGATTAGTTGCCTATGTGGAATCGTGTCAAAGGTGCAGAGAGGTCAGCTGACTCCATTTTGAAAACAGGACCCAGCAGGATAGGACCAACTGGGGATTATTTCTGCCCCATTTTGAATTCTTGAGACCCACAAATGAAGTGAGATGAGTACAGGGACGATGAGGAATAGGAGAAAGCCTGTGAAGGGAGGTGAATTTTATTTTTATTTCTGCATTGCTGGTGGGAGCAGGGAATGTTTAGTGGGAACCCTGCCCTTTTGTTTGTTTTTTATTTTTTTCACTTTGGTATATATTTTATTTCAAGTAAACAAAAGGAAACAAAATAAATCAAATGGAATGAAAAATGAATAAAACATAACAAAAATTAATTACATGTTTTTATGTGTGTGCATCTCTTATGGACTTAGGAAATGAACACAGGTTTTCAGCATGGCATAATGCAGTCCCTGCCACTGAGCTACCAGGCCGGCTCCCTGTTAAACTGGAAGGACACCAGAATGATGTTGATTGTAAGAGGCGTTAAGCCAGGCTTTATAGCTGTCTATTATTTAGGCCAGAAAGTAGGAAGAAAAAATGTAAGCCTTCCCATTGCTCATGACAGACATCAAATTATACTTCAAGTGTAAGAGAGGGATTCAGTTTTGTAAGGAACTGGGGAAACTTTTGGGGAAAGGGGAGACTTTTCCGAAAGGATGGGCTCCACCTTAACCAGAGTGGAACCAAGCTGCTGGCACTAACTTTCAAAAAGGAGATAGAGCAGCTTTTAAACTAGAACAAGGGGGAAAGCCAACAGTCACTCAGCAGTGCATGGTTCGGAGAAATGTATCCTTGAAGGATACTAATGAAACAGGAGAGTTAGGGCATCCCAACAGAGAGGTTCCATTAAATGCAAACATAGTTCATATACCTATATGTAAAAAAATCACCAAAGCTAATGATTTCCGAATTATCCCAAACAACTGAAAAGCAGGTTGTTAAAACAAGCAAAAAACACACTTTGAAATGTCTGTATGCCAATGCCAGAAGTCTAAGTAGTAAGATGGGAGAGTTAGAGTGTATAGCAGCAAATGATGAGATTGACATAATTGGCATCACAGAGACTTGGTGGAAGGAAGATAACCAATGGGACAGTGGTATATCAGGGTACAAATTATATCGCAATGATAGGGAGGATCAACTTGGTGGGGGTGTGGCACTTTATGTCCGGGAGGGTATAGAGTCCAACAGGATAAAGATCATGCAAGAGACTAAATGCTCAGTAGAATCTATATGGGTAGAAATCCCATGTGTGTTGGGTAAGAGTATAGTGATAGGAGTATACTACCGTCCACCTGGACAAAATGGTCAGACAGATGATGAAATGCTAAGAGAAATCAGGGAAGCAAACCAATTTGGCAGTGCAATAATAATGGGAGATTTCAATTACCCCAATATTGACTGGGTAAATGTAACATCAGGACTTGCTAGAGACATAAAGTTCCTGGATGTAATAAATGATTGCTTCATAGAGCAATTGGTTCAGGAACCAACAAGAGAGGGAGCTATTTTAGATTTAATTCTTAGTGGAACGCAAGATTTGGTGAGAGAAGTAACGGTGGTGGGACCACTTGGCAACAGTGATCATAACATGATCAAATTTAAACTAATAACTGGAAGGGGGACAATAAGTAAATCTGCAGCTCTAATACTAAATTTTAAAAAGGGAAACTTTGATAAAATGAGAAAAATAGTTAGAAAAAAACTGAAAGGTGCAGCTGCAAAGGTTAAAAGTGTTCAACAGGCATGGACATTGTTTAAAAATACAATCCTAGAGGCGCAGTCCATATGTATTCCGCGCATTAAGAAAGGTGGAAGGAAGGAAAAACGATTACCATCATGGTTAAAAGGTGAGGTGAAAGAGGCTATTTTAGCCAAAAAAAATCCTTCAAAAACTGGAAGAAGGATCCATCTGAAGAAAATAGGATAAAACATAAGCATTGTCAAGCTAAGTGTAAAACATTGATAAGACAGGCGAAGAGAAAATTTGAAATGAAATTGGCCATAGAGGCAAAAACTCATAATAAAAACTTTTTAAAATATATCCAAAGCAAGAAACCTGTGAGGGAGTCGGTTGGACCATTAGATGACAGAGGGGTTAAAGGGGCTCTTAGGGAAGATAAGGCCATTGCAGAAAGACTAAATGAATTCTTTGCCTCCGTGTTTACAAATGAGGATGTTGGGGAGATACCAGTTCCGGAGATGGTTTTCAGGGGTGATGAGTCAGACGAACTGAACGAAATCACTGTGAACCTGGAAGATGTAGTAGGCCAGATTGACAAAGTAAAGAGTAGCAAATCACCTGGACCGGATGGTATGCATCCTAGGGTTCTGAAGGAACTCAAAAATGAAATTTCTGATCTATTAGTTAAAATTTGTAACCTATCATTAAAATCATCCATTGTACCTGAAGACTGGAGGGTGGCCAATGTAACCCCAGTATTTAAAAAAGGCTCCAGGGGCGATCCAGGTAACTATAGTTAGTGAGCCTGACTTCAGTGCCGGGAAATAAACTATTGTCAAGAACAAAATTGTAAAGCATATAGAAAGACATGATTTAATGGAACATAGTCAACATGGATTTACCCAAGGGAAGTGTTGCCTAACAAATCTGCTTCATTCTTTTGAAGGGGTTAATAAACATGTGGATAAAGGTGAACCGGTAGATGTAGTGTATTTGGATTTTCAGAAGGCGTTTGACAAAGTCCCTCATGAGAGGCTTCTACGTAAACTAAAAAGTCATGGGATAGGAGGTGATGTCCTTTTGTGGATTACAAGCTGGTTAAAAGACAGGAAACAGAGAGTAGGATTAAATGGTCAATTTTCTCAGTGGAAAAGGGTAAACAGTGGAGTGCCTCAGGGATCTGTACTTGGACCGGTGCTTTTCAATATATATATAAATGATCTGGAAAGGAATATGACGAGTGAGGTTATCAAATTTGCAGATGATACAAAATTATTTAGAGTAGTTAAATCACAAGCAGACTGTGATACATTGCAGGAGGACCTTGCAAGACTTGAAGATTGGGCATCCAAATGGCAGATGAAATTTAATGTGGACAAGTGCAAGGTGTTGCATATAGGGAAAAATAACCGTTGCTGTAGTTACACGATGTTAGGTTCCATATTAGGAGCTACCACCCAGGAAAAGATCTAGGCATCATAGTGGATAATACTTTAAAATCGTCAGTTCAGTGTGCTGCAGCAGTCAAAAAAGCAAATAGAATGTTAGGAATTATTAGGAAGGGAATGGTTAATAGAACGGAAAATGTCATAATGCCTCTATATCGCTCCATGGTGAGACCACACCTTGAATACTGTGTACAATTCTGGTCGCCGCATCTCAAAAAAGATATAGTTGCGATGGAGAAGGTACAGAGAAGGGCAACCAAAATGGTAAAGGGGATGGAACAGCTTCCCTATGAGGATAGGCTGAAGAGATTAGGGCTGTTCAGCTTGGAGAAGAGACGGCTGAGGGGGGGATATGATAGAGGTCTTTAAGATCATGAGAGGTCTTGAACGAGTAGATGTGACTCGGTTATTTTCACTTTCGAATAATAGAAGGACTAGGGGGCATTCCATGAAGTTAGCAAGTAGCACATTTAAGACTAATCGGAAAAAATTCTTTTTCACTCAACGCACAATAAAGCTCTGGAATTTGTTGCCAGAGGATGTGGTTAGTGCAGTTAGTGTAGCTGGGTTCAAAAAAGGTTTGGATAATTTCCTGGAGGAGAAGTCCATTAATGGCTATTAATCAATTATACTTAGGGAATAGCCACTGCTATTAATTGCATCAGTAGCATGGGATCTTCTTAGTGTTTGGGTAATTGCCAGGTTCTTGTGGCCTGGTTTTGGCCTCTGTTGGAAACAGGATGCTGGGCTTGATGGACCCTTGGTCTGACCCAGCATGGCAATTTCTTATGTTCTTATGAGATGTTGTTAATTAAAGAAAAGATCTAACTGCCAAACAAGAATCTAGTAAATGTGTGGCAAATATGAAACTATGAGCTTGATAGAGAAAAATGGTTACTGGTTTCTACTTTGCAGAATGGCATAAAAGCTAGGATGAGCTCAAAGTGAGAGTGTTCATAGGAGTGGCTGGCTGGGAGAAATGAGTTACTGGTTTACAAAATGGGCAGGGCACTCAATAAGAACTGAATAAAAACAAAACCTAAAATAGCTAATCACCCTCCTACCCCCTAAATAAATAATGCTGCCTGCTTTCATACTTCAAGTCCTCTATAGCAATGAATACAAATATGTTTACGCTGTGCGCCATTTAATTTGAGGCACTTTCACCAACTACCCTGAGAATCTCTTTTGGCCTTGTCTCAGCATGGGATTATTTGTTGTTGAGGATGGTTAGAAAAATTGAATTATGGAGGACTGAAACTAAAGGAAGTGATGACACCAGACAGGGAATAAAAATAAAAAAGTTTAAGGACCCACAGAATCCTTATGTAACAAGCTACTATAAATAGTCACAAGACAGAGGAAATATGCCAGATGCTCTGTTCCAACAACAATCAATAACTCTCAACAAGGAACAGAAAGAATTGTTATTATTGTAGCAATGCGAATTCTATAGAAATTTTTATTTTGTGATTTAGATTAGACTTATTTTAAATGGGTGTCAGCAAGCCGGGAATAAGTGCAAAACCTCTCTAACACGAGAGAAGTGTCCCGTACCTCTCAATCATTCACCCAAAAAGACCCTAAGAGGTGTCAAAAAAAGTTCAATTTCATTTTTGTTTTGTTTTTTTCAACATGCATATAAAATATGTATTTTAACACAGTACCGCAAGACATCACCATAGCTTTTACCCAGATACATATACTAAGTCAAAGTGCATATACACTCCAACCCGACGTCAGCTGGCGTTTCATATGAAACTGCATGGGGGGACTTATCTGACTCATCCCCTCAGATAAGTCCCTCTGATTCAAGCACTGAATTCAAGGAATCCAGGTAGCAGGGTTATCCAAGAAGCCTCATTTCTAAAGGAGGCTTGTAAAAATATGACAAGGTATCCTGACAGTGGCTGGTGGCATTTTGAATGCCCAAGATCATATGGAAATCATCTCATCTCCCAGAACATGTGTACTCTCTTAAGTTTTTACCACTGAACAAGTTTTGCTTCAGTAAACTTTTAATTTTTTGGAACACCAACTCTTGTGTGAAAAGTGATTTTTTTTTTTTTTGTGGAGACTGTTGGTCCTGTGTCTAAGGACTCTGAAACGTTTGCTCCCCACCCCCCCCCCCCCCCATCACCTCTTGATAAGGAACCACTAGGACTGCAACAAGCTGTGTCAGGTCTTAGCAGCCCCAGAGTTACCCCCTCTCAAAATTGGGGTTACAAAATCATGAAAGAGAGACGGTGAATGAATTGAAAATGTAAGATAAAAAGGAGAAGGAAGCAAAGAAAATCAGGCAGTGTAGAACAGTGGTACTGAAAGATGTCATGTTTGATTCATGAGCAAAAGAAACTAGCAAATAATTGTGAATCTGATGCATTTATGTCCATCAGCTTGAGCTCATTTAATGCAAGGATTAGCTGTGCACTTTTTGCCAAAACAAAGGTTCTGGTGAAATATTTTGGCTGTTTGCCCTGATGTAGTAACACTCCTTGCTTCCTCTCTCGCATGGGAAGCTTCATCTTTCCAGATGATTTTATTACTAGTGCTTCTCGCTCTAGCTCTGTATTACTCATACATCATTCTACTGGCAATGCACTCTGATGATGCACTGCAGAAAGCATAATACATCATGAAAACAGCAGCTCTTTAGATTGATGTACCAGTCCAATGCATCACCAAGGTGAGGTGCTCAGATCAACTCGTGCTCTGAAGACGGCACTATCCCAGGAAAGGCTGGGACTGGAGGCAATTCAGCAGAGTTATAAAGTTAAAGAAATGCATTATCGGTGCCATGTCACTCCTTAACTCCGAGTAGCATCATGAGCATATGCAAGTTTACAGTGAGACGGTTTTGAAATTTAAATTTCAATCATTCAATCCGTGTAAAATCAGCTTTTGAAAGCTTTCCTGTTCAGTTTCAGGGCAGGCATGTTATTAGTCGTTTATTTTTGCACACTTTTCTCATTTTAGAGGAGTCAAGCAGTCTCCCTCCTGCCTGCCGGTTTTGGAGTATTTTATTTTCACAGTGGTTGCAGGTCTGAATACCTTGCAAAAAGCACAGGACAGCTGAAATGACTGCCGCAAACTACTGACATACTTAAATTAACAAAACCATTGTTATAAATGCCTTGTATTTGTTTTAAATTTTACAATAATTTCTACACAAAAGCATTAGTTCGGTAACTTGAATTGATTACACAAAAATATTTCTATTCCAAAATAAGAGAGAGGGGGGGAAAAAAAAATCTCTTCTAGAAAAAAAAAAAAAAAGAAACTAATTTCAATGCTTCATTAAGTTTGTAAAAAAAAATGTAAAAGAGGGGGTGGAAAGCGAGAAGGTCCATATCTTAGTACTAAGGAAACAATCTTACACCTCTACCTTACAGCAGCAATAAAGAGAAAAGGAAAAAAACAAGGACAACATCAGCAGCTGGTGGTTTCATTATACAAAATGGGCAAATCAACAGCACCCCTGAGAGATTCAAGTCGTTGAAAGTGGAGTAGACAGAGAGGGGCTGGAAGAGCATCTTGAGATTCTTTATCGCATAAAAGCAAAGAAAATTGAAAAAGCCCAGAAGAAAATGCACCAAACATTGACAGGGATATTATATGTACTGATGCCTCCATCTGTAACACTTTAGACATGAGCAGTAAAATTGCTCTCCTTACAGTCGGTGTGCTCGCTCTTCACCACATTCTGAAAAAAATTCTTATTCTGCAATCTAAGAATACAAGGTTTCTATAATAATGAAAGAGCAGACTGTGGATCAGAGCCATGTCGGGAACTAATACAAAGTTAACTATCAGAACAGCAGGGAGAGTTATATCATCCTCAGACTTCTCCAACATTGCCAAAAAAGTCCAAACTGGCAAAGGACTAAGCTAAGTACCCTGGGTTTTCTATATTTCCTGATGGTTTTTAAAGGACGATGAAATATAATATACCCTAGAAGTAGGCAGTATTGATTCAGATGGAATACTTGAAACTTCAGAGAGGTATCTTTTGAACATCTCTAGAAAGAGACCACATACTATTATGTTACACTCATGAGAGGTGTTTTTCAGGGTCTCTGTTTCATTATGTCTTTATTAATTGCACTTTCATGAACTTGCACTGTAGCATCATAGCCACTTCCCCTCCTAAGGACTCTATGTGGTTACCGTCCAATAAACCTCAGCCTCAAGCTGTTCAGACAAGTGAAAAATCTGACCCAATAGGGACTTCTCTAGCCCAGCATTAGCTTTATTAGATTTTCCCCAGGCTAAACACCTTAGGCCTAGATAGCACCGCCCTGAAAGAGTCCTGAAATGTCTGACATCCATCAGCCAGCAATCCCTTCTCAGATGCAGGCACTGAAACAGCTTCAAAACTCTCTATACTTCATGCTATCCCCTCTCCTCTGCCACAGACTGAAGCTAAAGCAGTGCCACTTTCCATGGTGTTGTTTCTTGTAGCAAAGGTGCTATCATGGTTCTCTTTCCTAGCGGTCAAAGCCTAGGAATTTGGCCTGTCCAAATTCCAATAGAGCCACTGGTTCTTCTTGTGGCTGGTTGGCTGGCTTAAATAGGTCTTGAAAACATGCGTTGTCTTGCTGAAAGCCCCAAGGATACTAAACCAGAAGATTTTGCTGCCATGGAGGTAACAAACTTATCCAATGGGACTATCTTAGGGGGATTCAGAAAGAAAGACATAGGATCTTCCTTTCCTTTTAGCCATCAGGAAAAGAATAGCAGACCACAAAAAAGAAAAAAATCCCAGCTGACTTTAATGGAGCTCACATGGCCAACAACCTGCTGTCTGTCCATTATATTGGAGCACCCCTTGTCTTTTAAGCATTTTTAATTGCTAAATGTGATATATGAGTTAGTACATCTATTAATTATTTTGTTCTATTACCTTTTTGTTCAATTGCATCTTTAAAATGATTGCTTCCCAGACAAGTGAAAGGATAAAGAGGTGGAAATACAAAAAAGCTTGCAAAATGAAATACCTTGGTGATTATCACATGACATTTTTAATATATATATCTGCCTCCTTGCTCCAACAAGGACCCAGAGAGGCTCATATCATAGCAGCAATAACAATCACGGTACCTCAAATAAACAAAATACATTGAACATTACAATAGCATAAGTGAAAATACCAACAGAACAATAACTATGCCTTCCTCCAACCCCCCCGCCTCTCCTCCCTCACAAGGCGCAGGGACACATTTCCACCACAGCAGGCTCCAAAAAAAGTTCGCTATCCCTTTCACTCATTCTCAATTCTGGTGGAAAATTCTCCCCTCCCCTCCTCTCCCCTCCCCCCATCCCAGCGGCACTTGCAGCTCACATCAGATCATTTCTTACACTCCCGAGGTGGGTGGACGCTTCAGAAAAGGCCTAACAGATGCCAAATTGAAAGTAGAAGGGAAGATGCCTGAATAAAAAGACAGACAGAAGATAAATATAGAAGGAGCAAATAAATCAAGGTTAGTAAGGAAGATATGAGTGGGAAGAGGGCCATTAAGGGAAGCAGTAGGCTTAGAGGCAAGAAGCAGATTAATGAGCTCAACTTTCAAGAGCAGCAAGAAGGAGTTAAGTGAAAAAGCAGTGGAAAGGTCAGGCATACCTGGTGGCAGAGATGAACGGATTATGTTAATTTTATTTATGAAGAAATGGTAGAAAGAAGCAGGCATGAGAGCAGAAGAAATTGGAGGAAAGGGTGGAGGGCAAAAGAGTGAATTAGATGTTTAAAAAAAACCTCCCCACCTTTCTTTCTGCTGTGGGTTTTGTCCTGTTTTCTCAGATATGACTTCCAAGTGAAGGCTTCTTCACAGGTCATGAAAAGAGTCTAATGTGAGTACTGAGAGTTCCTGCTCCCTGAAGAGCCAGAAGACCAGGGAGAAGGCTAGACGACTGAGGAGAAAGGATGCTGACCCCAGAAAAGCAGAAAGAAGCTAGGACCTAGAGGAGACCCAGTCTTTAATACCCAAGATCCCAGTGCCACTGTCCAATATCTAATGCCAAAAGCCCAATGCTAAGGATCAAAGAGAAGGCTCTTTTTGCAAACTACAGATAAATGAAGCACAACTTTGTGACACTACAGACCACAGGGTAGGAAATCCTTGATTCAGTGTGTGGCAGTGGTAAAAAAACAAACAAACAAAATGTTAGGAATTATTAGGAAAGGAATTGAGAATAAAATGGTGAATGCCATAATGCCTCTGTATCGCTCTGTGGTGAGTCCGCACCTTGAGTACCGTGTGCAATTCTGGTCACCACATCTCAAAAATATAGTTGCTTTGGAAAAGGTACAGAGAAGGGCGACCAAAATGATAAAGGAGATGGAAAGGCTAAAGAGGTTAAAGCTATTCAGCTTGGAGAAGAGACGGCTGAAGGGGAATATAATTGAGGTCTGTAAAATCATGAATGGAATAGAATATGTAAATGTAAATTGGCTATTTAATCTTTAAAAAAAATATAAAGACTAGGGGATTCTCCATGAAATTAGTAAGTAGTACATTGAAAACAAATTGGAGAAAATTCTTTTTTTTACCAAATACACAAGCTCTGGAATTCATTGCTGGAGGATGTGGTTAAGGCAGTTAGCGTAGCTGGGTTTAAAAAAGGTTTGGACAAGTTTCTGGAGGTGAAGTCCACAAACTGTTATTAATCAGGTAGATTTAGGGAATAGCCAGTACTGTTGTGTTCTGCGGCTCCCTACCTGACCCAAGGTGGCGGGCCGCCGCGGCAGTGTCGGGGAAGCCACAGGAGTCAGGGGCCTATTCCCCGCACACCGGTGCGGGTCTCTGTGGTGGCTGCCAGGTTGGGAGCCGTCCCTGCTGCTCCCTCGAAGCATCAGGCAGCTCTCCTCCGCAGCTGGAAATCCAAGATGGCCGCCGCCATCTTAAGCGCGAGGCCGCGCCTCCTTACTGGATTTAAAGGGACCTCGTCCTTTTAATTGCCTAAACCTATTTCCAATGCACCGGATCAGGGGAAGTATATAAAGAGACTTCCTCTGCTCATTCCTTGACTTGGCAACTTCCTTGGTTGTTTGAGTCTGCTTGCTTTGGTGAGTCTTCTTGTGCTTTGGATCCTTGCTTCCTGGTTCCTGTTTTGTCTCTGTGATTCCTGGTATCTGACTTCGGATTGGCAAGTGGTGATTCCTGGTGTGTGACTTCGTATTGGCAAGCGGTGATTCCTGGTATGTGACTTCAGATTGGCAAGCGGTGATTCCTGGTGTGTGACTTCGGACTGGCAAGCAGTGATCCTTTGGTGTGTGACCTCGGACTGGTAAGCGATGACCCTCTGGTGCTCATCCTTGGACTTCTTCTGGACCATCATCTCCAAGGGCCCACCTAAGTCCCAGCGGTCCGGGTCCCTACGGGCTCCTCCCGGGGGGACCGCGGGCTTCCAGTGGCGAAGCTCCAGTTAGCCCTTGCACCACCCTCACGACTCCTCGACCTCTCAAAGGTCCACCTAAGTCCCAGCGGCCTGGTCCCTACGGGCTCTTCCCGGGGGGACCGCGGGCTTCCAGTGGTGAAGACCCAGTTGGCTTCTCCGACGTCTCAACTCTTCGCCTTCTCCACAGTTGCCTCAGTCTTCATTGCCGAGGGTCAGTTGGTCACATCTTCTGTTCTGCCTCGCCTCCCGACGGAGGAACCTCAGGATCCACCTCCTAAGGTATACCATCCTCCCATTGGTCCAAGGGTTCACAAGCCTTATCATAACAAGTACTTTTTACTGCATGATTAATTTATTTATTTATTTAAATCTTTTCTATACCGTCATTAAGGTGGATACCGTCACAACGGTTTACAGTAAGGCACAAAAAGTAATTTTATTAAAATCTAACAGTTTACACAGGTGCCATTAGGTTCGGTAACATAGTTTTTAATCAAGGCTAGTTGTTAAATAAGTGTGATGACTATTGTGTCCAGGTCAATTATATAGCAGTTTTGAGTCTGGGACTCATTCTCTAGATTTAACTTATCCTTTGGTGATGAATTCAATTAAAAAACGTTCACCCTTAGTTTGTGTGGGTGTTTTGTATCTCGCACTTCCCTGGTTTGAACCTTGCAATTCCCTGGAATCTATTCTCCCTTCTCTTTTTGAAAGGCTTGTTTAAATAGCCAAGTTTTTAGATTTTTTCTGAATGTTTTGTTTTCTCGTTGTATGATAGCAGCATGGGATCTATTTACTGTTTGGATCTTACCATGTACTTGTGACCTGGATTGGCCATTGTTGGAAATATATATTGGGCTTGATGGACCCTCGGTCTGACCCAGTATGGCAATTCTATATTATGTTCTTAAATGAAGCATGATCAATTAAGAACAGGCCAATGGGTAGCTGGATTGGTACCACAGAAACCATTTAGGCCAATGCCAGCAGATTGGTGATGGCCATGCACTGTCCAGTAAGGTAATAAGGAGAAAACAAGTGACAGAAAAAGGAAGCATGCAATATTGATACTTCAAGTTACAAGGTGGGCAGTTGGAACTAACAGGCTGCAACTTCCCAGAAACCAACTGGTTTGATATTGGTGAGTTGGTGTTGACCCAACCTACAGATGTTCAGACAGTAGACGTACTAGTTTTGGTAGCTGTTTCAATTATTACAAAGCTTAGTGGTAAAACATGAGAAGAGGGTTGCTGGATTAAGTCTGGGAACATGTATACTCTTCTACTCAGGATGGTAGAAAACCAAAATGGAAAACAACAATAACTGAGTTGGATAGAAAATGATATCCTACATGTGGCTGGCAGTTGGGATATATTCTTAGAAGTGTAGACTTGAATAACCAGGCAGATTGGATAGGCCAATTGTCTTTTTGGGGATGATACTAAGATCTGCAACAGAGTGGATACACCAGAAGGAGTGGAGAGAATGAGATGGGATTTAAGGAAGCTGGAAGAGTGGTCGAAGATATGGCAGCTGAGATTCAATGCCAAGACGTGCAGAGACATGCATATGGGGTGTGGAAATGCAAAAGAAATGTATTTGATGGGGGGTGAAGGGTTGATGTGCACGGAGCAGGAAAGAGACCTTGGGGTGATAGTGTCTAATGATCCGAAGTTGGTGAAACAATGTGACAAGGCGATAGCTAAAGCCAGAAGAATGCTGGGCTGCATAGAGAGAGGAATATCTAGTAAGAGAAAGGAAGTGATGATCCCCTTGTACAGGGCCTTGGTGAGGCCTCACCTGGAGTACTGTGTTCAGTTCTGGAGACCGTATGTACAAAGAGACAGAGACAGAATGGAGGCGGTCCAGAGAATGGTGACCAAAAAGGTGGAGGGTCTATATAAAATGACTTATGAGGAGAGATTGAAGAACCTAAATATGTATACCCTGGAGGAGAGGAGAAGCAGGGGTGATATGATACAGACTTTCAGATATTTGTAACTTTGTAACTTTGCTCCTTTTGTTAAATGATTGTTAATTGTTAAAGTTTCTTACCCCTGTTCTATGTAAACCGATTTGATATGGTTATTACCATGAAGGTCGGTATAGAAAAGTGTTAAATAAATAAATAAATAAATAAATAAATAAATAAATACTTGAAAGGTTTTAATGATCCATGGTCAACAACAAACCTTTTCCATTTGAAAAAAATCAGTAGAACTAGGGGTCACGATTTGAAACTCCAGGAAGGAAGACTTAGAACCAATGTCAGGAAGTATTTCTTCACGGAGAGGATTGAGGATGTCTGGAATGCCTTTCCAGAGGAAGTGGTGAAGACTAAAACTGTGAAGAAATTCTAAGGGGCGTGGGATAAACACTGTGGGCCAGATTTTCAAAGGGTTACTCGCATAAATCCTCAGGATTTTGCATAGGCCTTGCAATGTGCGCAAGCCCCGGGATGCTGTATGTCCCGGGGCTTTGTGAAAGGGGTGGGGCGGGACCAAGGCCTCTCGCACAGCGGCCGTGCCGGGGGATCGCGCGCCAGCACTTGGCCAGTGCGTGCAACCTACGCCTGCCGAGAGGCAGGCGCAACTTATTAAACAAAGCTGAGGGGGGGGGGGGGGTTAGATAGGGCTGGGGGGCAGGTTAGGTTGGGGAAGGGAGGGGAAGGTGGGGGGAAGGAAGAAAAGTTCCCTCCGAGGCCTCTCCGATTTCAGAGCGGCCTCGGAGGGAACAAGGAAAGCCATCAGGGCTCCCCTAGGGCTCGGTGCACACAAGGTACACAAGTGTGTACCCCCTTGTGCGCGCCGACCCCAGATTTTATATCATGTGCGCGGCTGTGCGCGCATGTTATAAAATCAGGCGTACATTTGTTTATGCTGGGTTGTGCGCACAAATGTACGCCCACACGTACCTCTTAAAATCCGGCCCTGTGGATTCATAAATGCTAGAGGATGGGAATGAAGAGAAGAGCCAAGGGGGTGGCTTGCTGGAATGGTGATGGCTACTACCTGGTGATTACTACCCTTACTCAATAAGCCTTCACATGGTTAATGCAACTCCAACATTACTCTGTGCTTCAACGGCAAGGGGAAATGTGGAAAAGAGGATTTGCATTCAGACAACAACCAACAAGGACTGAACTACACAGTCTGGGTAAACAAATAAGCATGGGGGTAGCTTGCTTATTGCGGAGGTTACTACCCTAAGCCAATTAAGCCTGATACTTCACTTTGAATGCATATACAGCGTTGCTCTCTGCTTCAATGGCAGGGGGAAATGTGGAAAAGAGGATTTACATTCAGACAACATCTAACAAGGCATTGATCTATGCAGTCTGGGTAAACAAGCATTGGGGTAACTTGCTTGATGCTGCGGTTACTACCGTTAGCCATTAAGCCTTATGATTTACCTTTGATGCAACTCCAACATTACTCTCTGCATCAACGGCAAGAGCCCTGAACTTGGTGGTTGGTGAAACAGATGAGTATGGAAAATAAGTGTGGGAGCTTGCTGGGCAGACTGGATGGGCCATTTGGTCTTTTCCTGCTGTCATTTCTATGTTTCTATGTTTATCTGTCGTCATCTGTTATGTTACTATGTAATTGATAATCTAGATAAATGGTTAGGGAAGAGATCTTGTGTACTCTTACCAGTACCTTTCTCAATGGAAATAGATCTTAATTATCTTGTGGGAAACAGGTTTCAAGATGGATAGCCCAGCTACCAATAGCTTGGGGTTTTTTTGCCAGTGCCAGTGGCAGTCACTTCTTTCCTACCATGGAAAAACTACTACTAGCAGTAAGTGTCAGGAAAACTTTCTTTAGCCTTGCATTACACCCAACAGCACTATCTTTAGCAGTATAAGACAGGAAAGGATGTGGAAACCATACTAGTTGTTGGGAAAGGACTGAGTCAGAAATCCATTACACATTCTCAGCTACTGATTACTGAAGATTAAAGGGACCTTGTGTACTAGTTTTATGCACCATCTACAATTCTGACCTTCACCTAATGGTTAATTTGTTTACACCTGCCTTGTGAGTCATAGTATCTGACAGATTTCTATGAATATTCAACCATCAGCACTTCTTCTGCAAGGTTTTCACTTGTCTGAAGGAACTATTTATAAAGATGCGCAGATATAGTTCCAGTTGACCATATTTTAACCCCTGTAATTATATTGCACTATTTTCCTATGCATATATGACAATTCAATCAACTGCTATCCCACTCTAATTCCTTACACCAATCCTACATCTCTTGTGTGCCATTAAAGTTCTTGTTTAATCTCCTAGAGAAATAAAAGTAGTAGTTAGCACTGTGTTATCATCATTTTACTTTCCTGGAGTCTTGCAATCCTGTTGAAGGTAAAGGCTGAATTATTACTCTGTTGCACTGACACAATCAATACAGCATTCACTGCAGTAACAGGAATCCCCAGAAAAGCTGACAGGAAAAGGTAAGGAGAGCAGTAAGCTCTGCTGAACCTCAGTGCCAGGAGTAGGTTACAAACAATGTTTGTTTGGTTTTTTGGGGGGAGATATAAAATAAGGAAAAATGGATGTAAAATAGTGGAATTTATTTATTTATTTGTTTATTTATTTATTTATATTGCCCAGTAGTTGTGAATGAAGGCTCACAGATTCCAGCCCTGGTTGTGATTGAGCTGGTGGCCCAAAGTAGAAGGAAACAGCTTAGACAAATGAAAACAAAACAACAAAAAAACAGTCTAATGTTTCTTCAGCTGCTTCCTTTGCCAGAACCTTGCAGAAGTACAGTGCAAAAGAAAATAAATAGCGATTATCAGGTTTACATTTAGGTTTACCCTTTGTGGCTGCTTGAAACTGAAAGCAAAAGCAGCTATTGTTTAAGGCTGTGCGAAAACCACAAACCAAACCTGCCAAGCTCATGTCCTGGAGAGGATGCTGGGTTGGTCCTGGACCTGAAGATATGGCGTGCCTGAAACAGAACTTTTGTTTGCATTTAATCACACAGCCAAATCGAGGAGCAGGTAAGTCCCAGTCCTGCACTTTGCAGCCTGGTGGCGCAGAGGGGAGCCCCATCGTGCTGGCTCACCTTCCCCTTCCTCGCCGACGAGGAGTCACTGGTCACAAACTGCTTTGGGCCCAACCACGTCATCCATCTTTGCTTCTCTCCCAAGCCCTACCTGGATCTGTACATCAGCCCAGACTTGACTGCCACTTTCTGCAGAGATGATCGTTTTGTTTTCTCATTCACTGACCCGAAACTCTTTAAAGACTATACCTGCCACCAACCACTTAAATGAGCGCTTCCTCAGGGGGGCACCTAACCTGCATGGCTGAGCCAAGTGTCTTATACCAGCAATTACATCAGTCATTTTCTTATAGGCCCCTTGCTTCCCTTGACCAATGTCATAGCAATAAGCCAATATCTTTTACTCTGGTTCCTATTGATCTTTCACAATTATTTTTAATGATACATGTTCCATAGTGTTTAGGGCCAGTAGGGTTGCAAATATCTCAATGGCTTTCATCCCCACCAACACCCGCAGCATCGCTGGTTGCTGATTATGCACTATGAAGTTCTGATCGCAACATATTATTGGGAACAAAGAAGTTCTATCAAAAACCATAAAATATTGAACTTCTGAAATATCTTAACTGCCACCCAATTATCAATTTTTTATTTCAATTTTGTTATATCGGAGGAAAAGGCCTCAGAAATAAGCTTGATTTTCATATGTTTCAAACAAGCTTTTCCTGTAATCATCGGTCTTAAAAACCTCATCCTCCCTTTTTTGTGTTCTATAATCTGTGAACTAAATAATCTTGTGTCTGATTGGGTGGCAGTTAATGCTATTTAAGAAGTTCCATTTTTTTGGTCCATGAAGTTCTGAGCCACGAGATTTTGCATGTCACAAAGGTTTCGGAGGCTTCTACAAGAGTGAAGGCGGTGCCACTTCCCAGCTGAAACTCTCGCAATCTCTTCTCTGTATAGCCAGTAGGGGTGTGCATTCGGATTGACCGCATTAGTAAAACGCAACTCATATTTTTTTTTTACTTAAAAAATTGATTCGACATAAACGATCGGATTTCCCACATATCGAACATAGATATGTTCGATATGTGGGAAATCGCGATTGTTGAGCCAAAATAAAAATATAAACCCCCTCACCCTCCTTAATCCCCCCCCCCCCCGACTTACCACAACTCCCTGGTGATGGAGCGAGGAGTGAGGACGCCATTTCTGCAATCCTTGGCGAGAAGCATGTGACGTCGGCGGCACGTCGAGTGACGCCGGCGTCACGTGATTCCCGGCTCGTTCGCGCCGGACGGCTCGTTCGGCCCAAAAAGAACTTTTGGCCAGCTTGAGGGGGTCAGGAGGCCCCCCCAAGCTGGCCAAAAGTTTTTTTTGGGCCGAATGAGCCGTCCGGCGCGAACGAGCCGGGAATCACGTGACGCCGCGTCACTCGACGTGCCACCGACGTCACATGCTTCTCGCCAAGGATTGCAGAAATGACGTCCTCACTCCTCGCTCGATCACCAGGGAGTTGTGGTAAGTCTGGGGGGGGGATTAAGGAGGGTGAGGGGGTTTAATTTTTTTTTTTGCACATATGTACATATACCCAACTCATTGGATTTTTTTTATGTCCATATTGGCCGCAAGTGGGACCCCCTTTCGGACATAAAAAATATGAACATAAAATTTTGCTCTGCACATCCCTAATAGCCAGTCCCACCCTTGTTGCTAGTATTCTGCTCCGGAGAGAATGTATGGGCTGGCTCTGAACCCAAGGAATACGACAGATGGGACATGCTTAACGGGAACTTAGTATTCTGTTTTTATATGATGGTTGGGTTTTAAATAATGCTATGCTAGTTGCTTTCTGTGTAATAACGTATATCTGTATTTTGGGTATTGCTGTATCTTTGTTGTAGTACTCTGCACTGATTGGGTCACTAGCCTGGAAAGTGGAATACAAATGACAAATTAATAGCACTGCATTTTCAGCAACTACCTACAGTACCTGAATGCAATCCACTTTGAAGTGCCTGAAAGGCGGAATATAAAATAAAGAAACAAAGAAACAAGGAGCAACTTCCCTCCTCTAGTTCCTCTTTGCAATCCTTGTCACAATTTCTCTGAATGTTCATGAAAGGGGACACGATGCTACCCAGTGCTGGGAGTTTACGGAGTTCTGGCCAGTGGTTCTTGGACTGCAGTGAGATATCAGCCAATCTGCTCTATCAGCTCTATTACTTCCCTGTAAAACATGGGTTTTGGATGGACCCTGAAACACATAATGCTGCAGTCTTTCTTCTTCCATAAGCTCCCTCTCCTAATGCCATGCTGTAGGACATGCAGTGAGCTGTAATTTGAAATAGTAACAAAACAAAGGAGACTAAATTGCACTGAAGAGTAATGCACTTCTTCTATGGCCAGCAAGTAGCAGATAAGTAGTAAGATTAATGGATAGTAGCCTTGGCAACGAAAGGGACTAGGGAAATCTTAGCAGAAAGGGCGGGTTTCGGAATGCTAGAGTGGCAAATAATTGAGCCTACATACACTTCACAGAATGTAAAAGTTCAAGCATACCTCCACGCAATGAGGGAGAGCAAATGGAACCGTCTTAAGTGGCCCTCAAGTAAAATATGAACTACAGTAATCATAATAATAATAATAACTTCATTATTGTACCACATCCTACCATAAAAGTGCTCAAGGCATATAACAAAGCAGACAACATAACAACTCAATAAAATAACATACAACCAAAGAACCAATAAAATAGTCACACAGTCTATCTCAGGGGATACAAAACTCTAACTGCTAATTTCAGAAGCTGACATCATCTGTCAATAGGAAGGTGTAGCTGAATCCCATCAGTTCCAGAGAAAATTGTTCTAATGCTCAGTGCATGATTATTGGTTAGTAACTGAAGGTGTAATGATACTTAACCTGCAAACTGGCAGAAATGACCCAAAACAAACTGAAGTAGGCTGCTGAAGGCTGTTCATTTAATGGCATTTCATGGCCACAGGTTTGCTTTAGATATGTTATGCTGCAGGGCACAGTTTATTCAAAACTAATGTACAGATTATTGCAAAACCTACAGCATTAGGCACCAGCAATTTATAAATATTTTTACTTTAGATTTGATGAAATATTAACAAATGACATATATAAATATGGGGCCAGAAATAATTGCTTCTATGTTTTATCTTAACTTGTTAAACATTCCATAGAGGGTTGTTTTTATGGAGGTGTATCACTTGATGACCTACAGATGGAGAGCAATTATAAATTTCAAAAACTATAAAACAAAATAAATAAATATTCACCATGTACAATATTGAATACATCTACTTTGAAAAACATTATCCTGACTACATGGCAATAGAATGTACCATTCAGATTTAATATTGGAAATAAAGCAAGAAAAAAATGGTTTATATTTATTTATTTTTATTTATTGAAAACTTTTTTATACCGGCATTAGTGGGTACATCATACCGGTTCACAATCGAACCAAAGGTGGAAAATACATAAAACAGGGACTGGGGGTGGGGGTGGGACAGGAGAGAAAAGAGGAGGCCGAAAGAAAGCACACAGAGCAACAAATAATATATATGTTGAGTAAAGGAATATTTTCTAAGTTAAAAAGTACTTTGAAGCCAAACAGCACAACTCTGGTCCTCAAGAGCTGCAAACAGGCCTGGTTGACAGGCTAGCCAGCCACAATAAATATGCATAAAGTATTTTACATATACTCGGTCTGAGAACAAGGTTCCTTTGTATTGCTTGTTAACCCAGAAAACCATATCTCAAGGTTTATGGACCTCGAGGACCAGGGTTGTGCCTCTCTGGCCTTAAAGCGACACTGGGTTGCCAAACTGAGAATATTTGGTGTCTGTGTGCCACTGTGATGCAGCAGCAGAGACAGGCAAGTTTGAAGCAGTGGTGATTCAGTTAAAGCTAATCAAGGATTGACTGAGGAGAGAGATCAGTTCTGTTGTTTCAATTTTGCTTAATCTTTGATGTTGCACCAGAGAGGAGAATGAAAATGAAAGTAAAACAGGAGATTCAAACCAAGGAGCAGAACAGTAACTTCCTCTAAAAAACAAAAAAAAACAAACAAACCCCAAACATCCCTAGACACATAAGTGGATTTGCACATAAATATAATTAAAAACAATTTGTAATTCCAAACATTTCGTTGGATCACTTTTACAAATGTTTTCACTTCTATATCTTGCGTCATGGTGCAGCAGCAGAGATGAAAATGGAACTGGTTGCTCCTTCTTGGCTCCACTGGCATAGAAACAGAAACCAGGAGGGTGGATAAGGCCTTTAGAGCCCCCTCATCTGCTAAATCTGTAAAGAAATGTCAGCTATTGCTTTGTAGTACACCAAATATATGTCACTATATATGGTTTTTCATTGTAGTACACCAAGGCTGTAGATGTTTGAATATGCATATATACAATGAAAAAAACCCAACCCTCAGTATCAATTTCTATGAGAACAAAAACAACCTGCTCAGTATGTGTTAAAAGAATACATCCCTAAAATGACATATAAATGCACACACATACATACATACATGCCTACACGGGAAGAGCCTTCTTTTCAAAAAACATCTTTGCATCGCACCCATCTTGATGGTGTCTCTTAAAGAAAAAACGGTTCAAGGACATTTCTAAAGCCAACTGAACTCCATTACTCCTCTTGACACTGAACAAGATTCAATAAAGAAGGCAACCAGAAACTAATAAAACAAAAACAAAAACAAAAAAAAAGCTCTAGTTTATTGTTCACCAATCTCCAAGGTTTCAATGTTCCTCTTCCTGTACTTTCCATATCTATCTCTGATTGCATCATAGCTTATTACAGGCATAGTGTAACCAGAGCATGCAACAGATATAATTTAAAATGTCTACCTAATTTAATAGAGCAGGTGCAAGGCTTTATTTATTTTTTATTTATTTTATGTGTGGCCAGTCCAGGAAAGTGAAAATTGGAGAGCGAGGTGAAGGGCTGGCAATCAAAATAGACTCGTAAGGAGGAAATTCTGCAAAACAACGAGTCTTAAACTGCTTACCACAATAACTGAAATGGAAAATCAAACTGCGGGACAGCAACATGGGTTCAATAATCACTGAATTAGGACGTAGTGGGGTCAAGCAGTCTATTACTGTGTTTTCACTCAGCACAGCAGATGAATTGTCTATAGATGTATGGGGCTTGTTTACCACTCAGTTACTGCAATGAGAATGCCATAAGGCAATCAGAAGAATTTGGGACTTGATAGGTATTTCTGGGATTGGTGGAAGAGTATTAGATGTCCTAGGACAGGGGTAGGCAAATTACAGCTTGCAGGCCAAAACTGGTCTGACACCTTGTCTAACCTGGCCTGCTTACCTATTGCTGGAACTCCATTGTTTCCGGCCTGCCTGTCATCTGCCTGATGATCTGCTGTTGCACACATCTAGGAAGAGAAGGGAGGGATCACATTCACCAGTGGCCCTGCTCAGGACCCTGGGCTTGGGACAGTAGCACCTCAGTACTGCCCGCCTGGGTATCATCCTCTTTTCCCTCTCGCTGCTGACTGCATATAGGCACTCCCAGGTTTTTTGTTTTTTTTTTTCGCAGAGGAGAACTGGGACCAGGGTCAGATGGAGTCCTGTTGCTATTGGCCCAGCATGTGCTTCTAAGCATGACATTCAGGCCCTGGCAGCAGAGGAGGAGGGCCCGGCCCAAGGCACTGCGTGGCCATTGTCCTCCTCCTATTCCCTGACATGGAGGGCGAGAGAAGGGATCGGGAGGGGGTGCAGGAAGGGAAACAATTTGCCACCCTGCTGCCTCTAATCTTCTCTTCCAGGGGAGAGAGGGGGGGGGGGCTTAAAGAGGAGGAAATCACTGGCCACCACTTCTCCTATAGCCTCCGGTCTCCCGTGCCAGTTTGGCCAGAACGGGCCAATTCTTCGACAAGGGCTGATTTATTTTGCCCTTACCAAAGCTATGGAATCGCAGGAGTCCAAAGGCCCTGAAAGATAAATGGCATTAACAATAATGGTAAATTACATTGTAGAGAAATTGATCTGTTATAGCAAGGAACAAAACCATTATTATGTTTCTGTTTTTATTTCTCATTCTATATATAATTTTTTATTTATTTATTTATTTATTTGTTATTTTTATTATACCGAGTTTCATGATAGGAATCACATCAACCCGGTTTACAATTAACAATGTGAGTAAAGGCAGAGAGTAACAAAGTAAAGAACATTTCCCAATACAAGAACAAATATAGTATGAAACTTAACAAATATTATAACAATATTTTGGATGTGAGAAAGTTACAAAAAACATGGAAAAATAACTTGGATATGAAAGGAGAAGAATTGTAGAACGACTATAAGCATTTTAACCAGCTGTATCAATTAATAAATATGTATAATATTATAAAATGTAGATGTGTAGCAAAATGATTAGATAAGATATTGTTGTGAAGTATAATAAAATGTTGCTGTGACTGCGTGTGAAGTTAGTGGGATTTTTTTTTTTTTTTTTTTTTTTTACAGTTCCTAACTTTTGTGTTTATGCTGATGATGAGTGGGGAATTTAATCCAGATCTGGGAAAGCTTTTTTAAAAAGCCAAGTTTTTAGTCTTTTCCTAAAAGTTGGAGCGCATGGTTCTTGTCTTAAGTCCGGTGGGATGGAGTTCCAAAGGATTGGACCTGCTGATGAGAGAGCTCTTGAGCTGTAGGATTTATGATGGTAGGTTTTGGCATGTGGAACCTGTAGTGATTCTTTGTAGTGATAAAAACATATTCAAGCTTTTTGCTTGAATATGTTTTTATTTATTACTCCTGTAAACCCAGGAACAAGCGGGTTTTAAGAATTGTATAAATAAATAGGCCTTCTCTTGAAATAAAAATATTAATGAAAAATGAAATTCAACAATAAATGTAGACCTTAAAAATAGTATAGTAGAGAAAAATAATAAATTTACATAAGAAAGTACATTAACTTTAATAAAAATATATGAAATGATATGTCTGAGAATAGGATTGATAGTATTAGAAGGTCCAGAACACATGGTGATATAAAATATAGAGTAGTGAAGCTTTTTGAATTGTAACTGAAATATATCTCTAAGATAAAATAAGAAAATGCAAAAAAAAAAAAAAAAAAAAAGAATAGTAGAAAATTGACGTAAGGCCATATGGTCAAATGGCTTTTTAGAAGCCTATAAATAAATGATAAAGAGAGATTTAAAATGCTATCATAGTTATGCACAATGTTGCCTAGGATTTTCTTTTTATACCCTTCTAAAATATGATTTAAGCACATTGGAATTTCCGGAAAGTAATGAGCCTTCTTAACCATGTATACAATATTGATACACACAAGATGAAAAGAAAACCATCTATATTGAAATTGGTTCACACTAATTAGTGGTGATGAATTTTATTTACCCTTGGCAGTGAACAATAGCACTTTTACCTCTATGGGTAAAAATTTCTGACAGAGTCTAGAAATTGGATTTTCAGTATAGCCGCACTTATGCTTTGGAATGATCCACTGGAGGAGATTAGAGCAGGGCGGTGCGTCCATTAGTCAAACAAGGCGGTCACCTAGAATGCCAAAATTCCGCCAGTACAAGATCCAAAGGGGGAACGTCAATACTGTGAAAGAAGGGAGCACATTGCTAGAGCTGCCACCAATGGCTAAGTTAGGGGTGGAGGGGTGCATGACCAAAGGTTCATCTAGGGTGCCAAATAGTCTTGCACCTGCCCTGGATTATTTATTTATTTATTTATAACTTTTATATACCGGCATTCGTAAAAAAAAAAAACATCATGTCGGTTTACAGACAACTGAGAAAGGAAATTACAATGATAGATGGAGGAAGGATAGGAAGTTAAAAGGTGACAACTTTACTGTAGAGCCAACGGGCGCCACAGTTATTAAATGAGATTACATGTGGTTAACCAGGTTGGACATAAATTAATTATATACAAGAGACGACAAAGTGGGGGGTAGCGCGGGGGTGGGGGATGAAGCGCATAGGGGAGGCGGGGTGGGGTGGGGGTAGGAACTGTACAAGGGGGCAGGGGGTGGCGATGGGAAGGAGAGGATGAAGCGCATAGGGGAGGTGGGGTGGGGTGGGGGTAGGAACTGTACAAGGGGGCAGGGGGGTGGCGATGGGAAGGAGAGGTGGTGACTGAATATCAGGAAGCCATAATATGGATGGGGTGGTGAGGGAGGGAGGGTGTGTAGGGGGCGGGGGACACTGTACTAGGGAGAGGGAAATAATGAGTGTTGAGGAGAAGTCAAATGCTAGGGTTGAGAGGCGTTGGGATAGGCCTGTTTAAATAACCAGGTCTTGATTCCTTTTTTGAATTGATTAAGTGAAGGTTCTAGTCGGAGCTCAGTGGGGAGGGAGTTCCAAAGGGTGGGGCCGGCGATGGAGAAGGCTCTCGCTCTGGTGTTTGTGAGGTGAGCAATTTTGAGTGAAGGGGTGTGGAGGGTGCCCGCAAGGGAGTTTCTGGTAGGACGGTTGGCCTCGTGGAAGTGTGGCATATCTTCGATCCAGGGGGAGTTATTTTTATATAGCGTGTTATGTATGATAGTGAGTGTTTTGTATTGAGAGCGATAGGTGATTGGTAGCCAGTGGAGGTTTTGTAATATGGGAGTAATATGATCAGTCTTTCTTGAGTTTGTAAGGATGCGAGCCATGGCATTTTGTAAGATTTGGAGGGGTTTGATTGTGGAAGCTGGAAGGCCTATTAGCAGTGAGTTGCAATAGTCAAGTTTTGATAGTATAGTGGTTTGCATAACAGTGCGGAAGTCATGTGCGTGGAGGAGAGGCTTAAGTTTTTTGAGGGTTTGGAGTTTATAGAAGCCCCCTTTTAGGAGCGATTTGATGTGGGATTTGAAGCTAAGTTGTGTATCTAAGAGAACTCCTAGATCTCTGACAGTGGACGGAGGTGTGAGATTTTGTGAAGTGTTCTGTTGCAGTTGGTGAATGGATAAGCTGGGTTGATTAGTAATAATTAGGATTTCAGTTTTTGAAGTATTGAGTGCAAGGTGTAGGTTGGAAAGGAGGGCGTTGATAGATGTAAGGCATGTCTCCCAAAAGTGCAGGGTTTCGTTGAGGGAGTTTTGGATGGGGATAAGTATTTGTACGTCGTCAGCGTACAAGAAGAATTTTAGTCCCAGTTTGGATAATAAGTGGCAAAGAGGGAGAAGGTAGATGTTAAAGAGGGTGGAGGAAAGGGAGGAGCCCTGGGGTACGCCTTGTGAAAGAGGAATGTGTGTGGATTCGGATTTATCAAGTTTGACTAAGTACTTTCTGTGGTCAAGGTAGGAGGAGAACCATGATAGGGCTGTGTTAGAGATGCCTATCTCTGCTAAGCGTGATATTAAGATTTTGTGGTTCACCGTATCAAAAGCTGCTGAGATATCTAAGAGGGCTAGAATGTATGATTAGGGCTGAGGCTGAGTTGCTTCGGTTCAGGAAACATTTAGACTCACCTGCTCTTTCTTGCTTTTCCTGCATAACCCTGCTTAGAATTGCATGTTGTTGCTTCCAGAGGGTAGCAGCCAGCTGGCAGTTAGTTCTATTCAGTTTGTTTTCTTGCTGTTGCATGATGTATGATGTTTCTCTTATCTGTGCTTTTTTGGGGGGGATATGCTTTATGTTAGCTTGATTGTTTATGTTTGCTGTTCATAATAGTAGGCTTTTTGTTTTACTGTGTATTTATGCTGTAATCTGCTGAGTGCAATCAGTGTAATGCCAATTAAATAAATAAATAAATAGACAAACTGAGAAATAAATACATTTTTCTTAAGGATAATATGAAAAGAAAAGTAAATTATATTCTCAGATATGTCCAGTTAATAATATGGAAAATGGAAGAGTAATGAATACTGATAATCAGGAATAATAGTAATAATTACAAGTATTAATTAAAAGTATGAATAAAAATAACACAACATAAAAATCAATATGTTATAGAAACATAGAAATGATGGCAGAAAAGGACCAAAAGGTCCATCTAGTCTGCCCAGCAAGCTTCTTAAGGTAGTAACTGCCACTATGTACAGATTGCTCCCATGTTTCTCTTAAGAATAGTAACTGCTTCTCTGTACAATTATCCCCAAGTGTTTTGATAACCCATAAATATTGCAGCTAGCAACATTTTTACTGGGTGATGAGCTTTCTTGGAAATTCAGACTGTGCTGCATGACGTGCTTTGCTTATGGATTTGGCCTTTGAAGCAGTCCTGTGCTTTTTCCCATATGTCTGTGTATAAGTTCCCCATGCTGTAAAAGTCGGGGCCCTCTTGGTTATTTTCTGAATCCAATTCTCCTTTTCCCCCTGCCGTCAAAGTGGGGAGCAATGTTGCAGTTCTTAAGCCTTCTTAAATAAATAAAAATTATTTGCTAAATTTAGAAAACGATTTCTCTTATTAAGTATCACATCAGAACCTTACATAGGGGCCTACGTTTCTTAGCTGGCACGGGCCTAATTCCTGCTCTCTCCGGCCCTGGCTCCAGCAAATTATCCCCATGCGCACTTTCTTCATTTCCTTTAGGACTTGGCCAAAGAAACAGTCCTGTGCTTTTTCCCTTGTGTTTATGTATCAGTACCCCAGACCGTAGAAGCTCTCTTGGTTGTTGTCTGAATCCAATTCTCCTTTTCACCCTGCCGTCGAAGTGGAGAGCAATGTTGCATCAAGTCTTATTGGTTAAGGGCAGTAATCTCCATGCCTTCTGCTAAGAGTAGTAACTGCCCAGATGGTATACACCCCAGGGTTCTGAAGGAACTAAAAAATGAAATTTCAGACCTATTAGTGAAAATTTGTAACCTATCATTAAAATCATCCATTGTACCTGAAGACTGGAGGATAGCTAATGTAACCCCAATATTTAAAAAGGGCTCCAGGGGTGATCCAGGAAACTACAGACCAGTTAGCCTGACTTCAGTGCCAGGAAAAATAGTGGAAACTATTCTCAAGATCAAAATCGTACAGCATATAGAAAGACATGGTTTAATGGAACAAAGTCAGCATGGCTTTACCCAAGGCAAGTCTTGCCTCACAAATCTGCTTCACTTTTTTGAAGGAGTTAATAAACATGTGGATAAAGGTGAACCGGTAGATGTAGTGTACTTAGATTTTCAGAAGGCATTTGACAAAGTTCCTCATGAGAGGCTTCCAGGAAAAGTAAAAAGTCATGGTACATCTTCTGGCGATGTCCTTTCGTGGATTACAAACTGGCTAAAAGACAGGAAACAGAGAGTAGGATTAAATGGACAATTTACTCAGTGGAAGGGAGTGGGCAGTGGAGTGCCTCAGGGATCTGTATTGGGACCCTTACTTTTCAATATATTTATAAATGATCTGGAAAGAAATACGACGAGTGAGGTAATCATATT
Organism: Rhinatrema bivittatum; assembly: GCF_901001135.1. Lineage (NCBI taxonomy): Eukaryota > Metazoa > Chordata > Amphibia > Gymnophiona > Rhinatrematidae > Rhinatrema > Rhinatrema bivittatum. The sequence continues at coordinate 46,880,967 of NC_042623.1, read as the reverse complement.
TGCAGATGATACAAAATTGTTCAGAGTAGATAAATCACAAGCAGATTGAGATAAATTGCAGGAAGACCTTGTGAGACTGGAAAATTGGGCATCGAAATGGCAGATGAAATTTAATGTGGATAAGTGCAAGGTGATGCATATAGGGAAAAATAACCCATGCTATAGTTACACAATGTTAGGTTCCATATTAGATGATACCACCCAAGAAAGAGATCTAGGCATCATAGTGGATAACACATTGAAATCATCGGTTCAGTGTGCTGCGCCAGCCGGAGAAAAATTTTGAGAGAAGAATGAAAAAGGAAGAAGTTATTCCAGGTTTTTATGAATGGTGTAGATAGTGATTTTGTTTTCAGCGCCCTCCAGTAGGTGCTACCACTCTTCCAAGGCAAGTTTGATTCAAGAAGTTCTCTATCTTCGATAGTATAGTTGACTGAGGACAGCCCCATCCCCAAGGGAAGAGGCATCTACCTCAAATAGATTGTATAATTACAATGTGAATGTTTTACGATATTATTGTGAAATCATGGAGTGTTAATTGTTGAATTTCCCTGTTAAATCTACTTCAGGTATGCAATCTAGTGAATTTTTAGGGATAAGTCTCTAATGTTAGTTTGGAATAATTTGATATGGTTTCTATGAAACCTATATATATGAGTGTAATATTTATGTTTTTGTTTTTATTATTATGTATGTTTATTATGTATATTGCCTAGGCCTTCTAGTGTTAGGCGATTAATAAATTTTATTAAATGAAATGAAATGAAATGAAAAAATGAAAAATGAAAGGACAGGAAGTGTCTGGATACTGGAGATAGGGTCCTTGAGTACAGGCTTGTTTGAGCTTCTGGAAGACTTTGAGTGCTTCTGGTGGCCGGATTCTGGTATTCGCACACTTTCAGGTTAAGGTCATGAGAGGAGAGGCCAGGATGGAGTACCATGGATGAATTGCCAGTAGTAATTGGTGAATCCGAGAAATCTTTGTAAGGCTTGCAACCCCATCAGCTGGGCCATTCCAGGATGGATTTCTGTTTTGCAGAGTCCATGCTGAGTCCGGTACTGGGGAAGATGTACCACAGGAAGAGACATTTTTCCAACTTGGCGTACAAATGGTTTTCGCATAAGTGTTGGAGTACCTGTTTTCCCTGGGTCCTGTGGGCAGACAACGAGCAGGAAAAGATGAAGATGTCATCAAGGTATACCACCATGGAAGAGTATAGGACGTCCCGGAAAATATTGTTTGCCATTTTTTGGAAGACTGCTGGGGCATTGCTCAAATATTAATAGTGTCCATCCCTTATATTAAAGGTAGTTTTCCACTCATCCCATGCTTGATTCAGATGAGGTTGTATGTGCCCCAGAAATCTAACTTAATGACAACTTGAGCTCCCTGTAGTCTATCAAACAGCTCAGAAATTAATGGCAAGAGGTAGGGATCCTTTTTTGGTGATAGCGTTCAAGCCCCTGTAGTCAATACAGGGTTGCAGCTTTCTGTCCTTTTTTGCTACAAAGAAGAACCCTGTGCCAGCAGATGAGGAAGATGGGCAAATAAAGCCTCTGGGAAGGTTCTCTTGGATACAGTTGCTCATAGCCTTGGTCTCCGGTCCTGAGAATGGATACACCCTGCCTTGAGGAGGATCCTTGCCCTGGAGCAGCTCGATCTGACAGTCATAGGAGCGATGAGGAGGCAATGTCTCAGCCTGCTGTTTGGAGAACACGCCCACATATCTTTTGATAGTTAATCTTTGTGAAGGTGTGGCTAAATAGTTGGCATGTATGTATTATAAGTTAGAAGTAACATTTTGTGGCATTGTAAATGTTGAAAACGTAGTAGTTTTTAAAAAAATTAACTAAGACTAATACGGTAACTTTGATACGGCATGAGGGCTCACATGTACACACTTATGCCGTCTCACGCCAAAGAACACGGCCATTTTATAATATACGCGTGTTTATGCACACGTGTTATAAAATAGGCTGAACGCACGTACGTGTGCACACGGTTTTATATGGATGCACACATATGCTGCCTCTATGGCAAAAGTGGGGGAATTTTATAAGGGACATGCGCCAACGCCATTACTAGTTTTCCCAGTTTGTTCCGAGTTTGCCTAGTTAAGAGATAGGACTTCCAAACCCCTCTAAGTTATTAGCCTCCCTTTCCCCAGCCCTTAAAATCCCACTGATTAGCCTAGTGTTTTTTGTTTTTTTACTTACACACCATCCATAGCAGTAATAAAGTTATGCGGCAGGGGACTCTGGTGTGCGCTTGTGCCCATAAATACTTAGGCACACATTTCATGTTAAAGTCCTGGAATGTCCATGTCTCACCCTGATCATGACCCGCCCCTTTTGGGGCTTTCTTACTTGTGCACATAGCGGGAGTTTCACGTGTACACGGGCGGCTTTTAAAATCTGCTCGGTGTGCGCCAGCTGGACATAATCGCGTATCTCCTGGTTTTGACGTGTGCTGAGCTTAACAGCGATTGTTTTTGGCATAAAACTCAAGTCCTTTTTTCCTCTGTAGCCAGCTTCAGTAGCTATTTATTAAATTTCTTCTCTGTACTTCTGTTATCTCGTAGTCAAGGACAAAGTAAAATGCACGGTTTAATGATTTTTTTTTTTGCCTACTTTACTTCTTCTCGATCTTGGTTGAAAAAATAAAGAAGCTTAAAGATGTTACTATTGTTAAGGACGTTATATTCCTAGATAATAAAACTGCTAGAAAATACACAAAACAGGCACAGAACATAAAACAATGAGAATTTAAAAAAAAAAATCACAAGTTCGTGAAAGCCACCATTGCAGTTTATAAAACCTAATTTATAAAAATGTAACTGTACCCAAGATCATTTGTATAGTGCAGTTTATACAAAAGATGTTCTGGAATTCCTGTGTATATCTGTGTGTACATGCAATCAGCATGATGATGGGCAGGGTTATCCTTCATTCTCAACCCCTCCCCCCTTTGGCTCCTGCTTGGGAGAGGTTGAGGGTCAACTTGAGGAAGGTGGTTGGTGTGCAGAGACAAGTGGTCAGATGTGACCTTTGCCCCCTCCCTCCCTCCCTTTATTTTATTTAAATACGTGATTTATATTCTGCCTTTTGGCACTTGAAAGTGGATTACATTCTGGTACTAGTGTTTCCCTATCACTCACCATTTAAGGGCCTCATTTAGTAAGCATTTTTCCCCATAGAATGGGAGAAAAGCCTTAGTAAATCAGGGGGTCCTAAGTTTGTACCTGAGGGAGTGGGGGGTGAAATGAGTCACCCAAGGTCATAAGGAGCGGCAGTGGGATTTGAAACTTGGCTTCCCTGGTTCACAGTCCACTGCTCTAAGCACTTGGCTACTCTTCCACTCCTGAAAACTCTGTAGTACTGAATCAGGAATGGAAAATAGGCAGGCTAGATGTGATTTTATTTATTTATTTATTTATTTATTTAAGGTTTTTATATACCGGCATTCATGATAAAATCACATCATGCTGGTTTACATATGAACAGGAGTGAATAAATACATCAACTAGAATTATCGTGCAGGAAAAAGCAGTTACAAATAACAAGGAATGATGAACTGGGAGAAGATGGAGATAAAGGAAAGATTAGTAATGGCTAAAAATTATGTACAAGGAGACGGAGATGAGCTGCTTGTTTTAAATATGTAGAGGGTGAAGGCATTAGTTTATCCACTCTAATAATCTATGTTTTTATGTGTTTTCCTCATGGAATTTTTTAAACCAAACAAGGATTTCCGTGACTCCTGATTGGTTGTCGCCTGTGTAGAACTCCTCTGTAGGAGTGTTCACACCTCCCCATCCCCTTTAAATTCTGTTGCACTTCTACCTACCTAGGCTGTCCTTTCCTCCTTCCTTGGTTTTCATTTGGTGGCTGCTGGTGGGCTCTGGATGGCGAGGTCACGGAGAGGGGCATCGTGGCAGCAAGCCTCAGAGTGGGGAAGGTTGATTGGCAGCTCCCCTTCTGCTGCTGGGCTGACCAAGATGGGTGATAGCTTTATGGTGGTGTTGGTAGATGGTGCAGCGAGGGAGCAAACTCCCGCAGCTCCCTTAGGGTTGGGAGAGCCATAATATCAGGCAAGCCATGCAGGAGTGAGGCTAGGACATGGCAGTGAAGTGCAGAAGGATTGGGGGGAAAATAGAGGCAGTGACGCTCCCAGAGTTCAACTTTATTTCTGGTTTTACTGCCAGACACTCTGTACAGGAATAGGATCGGGTAGATGTATAAATACTCAGTGCCGGTGCAAGGGTATTAGGCATCCTAGGCGAACCTTCTGCCTTGCAACAGCCACTCCCCCCCCCCCCCCCACCTCAGCCTGGACCCCGACTCCTACCTCATTCGTGTCCACTGAATGTGTGCTTCTCTGGTCCGTGAGCAGGATGGGCGCCGCTTGCAGCCTGCCGAATCTCTACTCCTCTTTGCTGTGAGTGGGATAGGCTCTGCTCACAGCCCCACATGGCTGCTCTTCGTTCCCCCCTAATGGTTGGTGCCCTAGGCAACTGCCTAGTTCGCCTAATGGGATGTACCGGCCCTGTAAATACTGAATTCATGGGATCAAACAATCAGATTAAAATCTTCCAGAGTACCCTATAAGGCACCATCAAAGGTAAAGGTGCTAGTCTCTCAGCCTTCACTTGAATAGAAATTATATCTTCCAACTCCACCTATCAACACTTTTCTGGAATGTATGGTTTACATCCCTTCCTGTTACAATGGTTAATAAACATGTGGATAATGATGATCCAGTGGATTTCCATAAGGTGTTTGACAAAGTCCCTCATTAGAAGCTTCTAAGAAAACTAAGCATAGGAGGCAATGTCCTTTTGTGGATTGCAAACTGGAAACAAAGAGCAGGATTGAATGGTCAGTTTTCTTGGTTGAGGAAAGTAAACAGTGGAGCTCTTCAAGGATCTGTTCTGGTGCTTTTTAATATATTTATAAATGATCTGGAAAAGGGAATGACGAGTGTGGTGATCAAATTTGCAGATGACACAAAATTATTCTGAGTAGTGAAATTACAAGCGGCTTGTGATAAATTGCAGGAGGACTTTGCAAGGCTGGGAGACTGAGCATCCAAATGGCAGATGAAATGGTAGGATTTATGGTCACCACATCTCAAAAAAGATATAGCTGAACTGGAAACGTTACAGAGAAGAAAGGATGGTAAAAATGATAAAGAGGAAAGAAAGGCTCCCATATGAAGAAAGGCTAAAGAGGTTAGGGCTGTTCAGCTTGGAGAAGAGATGAATGAGGGGAAGGGGGATATGATAGACGTCTACAAAATCATGATTGGAAATGTGAATTGGTTATTTTCTCTTTCAAATAATACAAAAACTAGGAGACACTTCATGAGGTTAGTAAGTATCATATATAAAACAAACCAGAGAACATTTTTCACTCAATGCACAATTAACCTCTGGAATTCATTGCCGAGGATGTGGTAAAGGCAGTTAGCATAGCTGGATTTAGAAAAGGTTTGGACAAGGTCTCAGTAGAGAAGTCCATAAACAGTTATTAAACAGCATGGGATCTATCTACTGTTGGGATGTTTCCAGGTACTTGTAACCTGGATTGGCCTCTGTTGGAAACAAGGAACTGGTTTTGATGGCAATTCTTATGTTCTTATGTTAAGATATGGTTACATTATTTAAACTGTATCACAACAATTATGATGCCATCTCCAACAGAACATTTCCCCTTTTGTAAGATCTGTGGACCCATGCTGCTGTAGCAAGATTGTCTCAACCTACAAGGAAGGCCCCATAGGCTCTCACCAACAGCTGGAGGAGCTATGCAGAGAAGAGACTAGCCAGGGGCTTCACCTGTACTAACCCTTTTCCTCTAGGGTTGAGCTCTTGGGTTCCGGGGCCAGCAGGTCTCAGGCAAGAGTCTCTATGGTTATAGTGTAGGCGTCTATCCAGGGCCAAATGAGGGTCAAAGGCAGGCGGCAAACAAGAATAGTCAGTGTCTGGGTAAGAGTCAGAGGCAGGTGGCAAACAAGAAAGATCAGTGTCCAAGCAAGGGTCAGAGGCAAGCGGCAAGCTAGAATTGTCAATGTCCAGGCAAGAGTCAGAGGCATGCGACAGGCCAGAGTGGTCAGAATCCAGGCAAGGGTCAGATCCAGAAATCAGTCCAAGAAGAGGCAAAGATATGAGGCAAGGATGGCTTAGGAGACAAGCCAAGGCTGTGTTGGAGAGTTGAGGCAAGGTTGGAATGCAGGAATGGGAGCAGCAACACACACTACACTTCTCAGTGTAGACGATCCGTTGCTGAGGTGATGCTAGGGTGCACAGCTGGGCCTTAAGCACCCAGCCACATGACATCATCGGGAGGCATGGTAGCTCTGTTTCCTGCTGTGGGTACCTAAAGAGGCAGCAAGGCACATGTTTAGTGGCAACTTGCGGAGGAGGGGGGAAGATGAGGCAATGGTAGCATCTTGCCAAGACGAACTTGCTGGGCATCTCCCCAGCAGCGAATGGATGAGTGCTGCTGGTTGCAGGTAGTTCCCGCGACCAGAAAATGCAGCATCTTTCTTCCATCCTTCCCTTTTTTCTCCTCCAAAACCTACTTCCCATAGGAATGTGGAATTAATATTCTTAATTTACTCAGATTTACTTCTCTGAATCCCCTTTTGGCAGGAACGTATAGTCTACATCCCTAAAGTACAGCTCACACCTTCACCAGATTCATGAGTAGGACATGGGGGTTCACATTCATGAATTATTCCTTGGGGTCTAACACACCTCACACATTTTACACTCTTCTCCTCTAATGGAGGGACTCACACTCCAGGCACCTCTTCCCTCAGGTCCTGTGTCCATCTCATCAGCAGAACTTAAGATTTCCCCCAGTCTCCTCCATGCTCTGGTTCTCCTTTGAGGCATTCCTCCTTTTGGAAAACTCCTTTTTCTCTACTCTCTATTAATCCCCGGCCATTTCCTACCATCTACTACAGGCCTCGGGCCTCTCACCTTGAGAGGCAGATCCCATTCCATATGGAGGAGTCCCTGGGCCAACCAGCCTGAATGCTGGCTCCCTTCAGCAGCCTACTCCATGATGGAGGTTCCTTAGTCTTCAATCGACTCCTCTCCTGCTAAATGTAACCCAGTTTATATACCCTCCCAGATCACTTTTTTATAATCTTTCCAGTTCTTTTGAAGGAAACCCACACTAGAACTCCTTAAAAATTGTATCTGGATTATTCCCATTAACCAGCATATAACATAGGTCAACCTGTTTCTTATGTCATGTAATGGTGGTTCACTGGTACTGAAGCCCAATCTCATTTTCCTCTTCAACTTCTTCCAAAACAGACACCATAGGGCTCTTCCATCCAAAGCCTCTCCAAATACCAAACCTCCAGAAGCGGCCCCAATTTGGGGGTGCTGTCATATATCGATGCCAAAAGTTGTTCTAATTCTTGAATTTTAGTGACTTGAACCCAATGTGCATGGTGGGGAATGATTCCATTTCCAAGTAACTATCCTTAGTTCAGATATTTTAAAGTGGAAAATGTTATCGTAGGGCCTGATTTAGTAAGGCTTTTTCCAGTTCTGTGTCCCTAAGGAAGAAGCTTATAAATCAGGCCCTTAGTCCTGTTAACTATGGCCATAATATGAATTAGAATTATGAAAAGGTTACAGTATCTACAAATGTTGTTTAAAATCGACCTTTCAATGATTCTGAAATTATTGTTTAAAGGCATTATTTCTCATTTACTCTAGAAATGCTTTCCATTTCAGCATATAAATTATACTGAATGCCCATAACATACAAAATATAGTAACATAATAAATGACAGCAGATAAAGACCAAAACGATCCATCCATCTTCCCAGCAAGATATTTACGGTTGTAACTACCACACCGTATAGGTTACCCTCATGCCTTCCATTTAAGGCTGCAACTGCTGCTCCGTGCAGGTTACCTCCATGCAAAAATGTTTCACCAAAAGTTGCCCATTTTTTTCTCTACTGCCTATCCCACACCCTTTTGAATTCCATTACCATTCTTCACCACCTCTTCTGGGAGGGCATTTCATGCATCCATCACCCTTTCTGCAAAAAAATATTTCCTGGCTTTGTTCCAGAGTCTACTCCCTTGGAGTTTCATATCATGACCCCTGGATCTACAGCTTCTTTTCCATCAGAAAATGTATTAATAATACATTTCAGGTGTTTAAAATCTATATCGTATCTCCTCTATCTCTCTTCTTTTCTAGGGCACAGCTATTTAGGAGCTCAAGTCTCATCGCATATATTTTTCAGTGCAGACCCCACACCATTTTGGTTGCCTTTTTCTGGATTGCTTCAGTTCAATCTTATTGCTCCTCTATGAGCAAAGAAGGAGAAAATTTGAACATATTTTTCCTCATAAGAACATAAGATATGCCATTCTGGGTCAGACCAAGGGTCCCTCAAGCCCTGCATCCTGTTTCCAACAGTGGCCAATCCAAGTTTCAAGTACATGGCAAGTACCCAAACATTAAATAGATCTCAAGCTACTATTTTTTAATAGCAGTTTATGGACTTCTCTTCTAAGAACTTATCCAAACGTTTTTAAAACTCAGTTACATTAACTGCCATAACTGCATCATCTGGCAATGAATTCCAGAGTTTAACAATGTGCTGAGTTAAAAAGAATTTTCTTTGATTTGTTTTAAATGAGCTACTTGCTAACTTCATGGAGTGCTCCCTAGTCCTTCTATTATTTGAGAGAGTAAATAACCAAATTATATTAACCTGTTCAAGTCCTTTCATGATTTTGTAGTCCTCTATCATATCCCCCCTCAGTTGTCTCTTCTCCAAACTAAGCAGCCCTAACCTCTTTAGCCTTTCCTCATAGGGGAGCCGTTCCATGCCCCTTATCATTTTGGCCACCCTTCTCTGCACTTTCCCCAGTGCAACTATATCTTTTTTGAGATGCAACGGCCAGAACTGAACACAGTATTCAAGGTGCGGTTTCACAATGGAGCCACACAGAAGCATTATGACATCCATCATTTTTTTTGCCATTCCTTTCCTAATAATGCCTAACATTCTGTTTGCTTTTTTTTCAAATTCTCTCTTAGCCTGTCTTATCAATGTCTTCCATTTAACTTGCCAATGCTTATACTTTATTTTGTTTTCTTCTGATGGATCCTTCTTCCAATTTTTGAATGAAGATCTTTTGGCTAAAATAGCCTCTTTCACCTCACATTTTAGCCACACTGGTAATTGTTTTGCTTTCCTTCCACCTCTTAATGCGTGGAATACATCTGGATTGTGCTTCTAAGATGGTATTTTTTAACCATAAGAAATACAAATCCTGTGATAATAGATAATGTAACATTTGTGTGGCCTTGATTGTAAACTTATGGCCTGATAAACTAAACTTTATTTCCCATAAACCACTGGTGCTCATATTGGTCCTTGCATCCCTCCTGCCCATCCCAGCCAGTTAGGTGTTTAGGATATCCCCAATGAATATGCATGTTTATCTGTATACACTGGAGAAAGTCTATGGAAATATACCTCATGCATGTTTACTAGGGGTATCCTGAAAATTCAACTGGCGGTGGGCTAGGCTAATAGAGGACCTGAGCACCACTGCCGTAGACACAAAATGGCAAAAATGCTTTAGTACAGTTTGTCTTTAGGAACTAAAGGTGATTGCCATCAAAATGCATTCTTTTTCATTGTCATTGCACAGAACTTTGAAAATGAAAGATGCTGTTCTTTGATCAATTAATGCTGAGTTCTTTGTTAGCTTTTTCCCTTCTTTTACGTACATGTGTATGTGTTTTTTGCAGGAGAACACCTTCCCTGATCTGTGTGATTCTACCTTCCAGAAGTCAAATATTAGTGATGCCATACATGGCAACCACGTTCTTTAGGTGGTAGTATTCAAGGACAGTGTTTCCCAGCCCTCTCCTGCAGGCACACCTAACCAGTTGGGTTTCAGGATTGCCACAATGAATATCCATGAGATAGATTTGCGTACCCTAGGGCTCCAATGTATGCAAATCTATCTAATGCATATTCTTTAGATATCCTGAAAACCCAACTGTTAGGTGTGCCTCCAGGAGAGGGTTGGGAATCTCTATTCTAGGAGGAGGGACTCTAATGCAGGAAGGAAATAAGCAGTCAATTAATCCACAAATAGCTTTATGAGCTTCAAATCAAAGTGCGAGGGAGTCAGACCATAGATAGCACAATGGGACTTTAGAGACATATGTAGCACCAGCACAGAAGATGCTTAGGTGTTTTTATGTATGGTATATGTTGTATCTAATTTAGGATTGATATTAATGGGTGATAAATAAAAGTAGTGCCAGGAATAAAGTGCATCTGTTCAGTTTTATTCATAGCAAAATACAGGCATTCCCATGCAAGTCCGTTTGAATACTCAAAATGCAGGCACTGCAGACACAACTTAGCACCGGCGTTTATTGTAATGTGATTTAGAATGCCGACACAGAGATTATATATTTGTTTGCCCCTTGAAGAAGACAATGCCCTGTAAGAAACATTTCTTACTGCTGTGTAAAGCATACGAATGCAAACAATTTTCTGCTTTGCTGTCGTTATGAATGCAATCATAGCGGTTTCACAAAGACTGCTGAGTACAGGAGATTGCTAACCATTCCAAAGTCGCTTGTTTTGGATGTCTGCCTGATATACTGCTGGCCCTTCAGAGTGTCTGGCAATTCATTGCTATCCTAAAGTCTTCACTTTCGAGGCACTGACTGCAGATTTCCATTATAAAGCATTATGAAACCATAGCGTACACTGCATATTGCCACTGTTTGGCTCAGTCAACACTGTAGGTAAGTAAGTGGAATAGGACAGTGAGAGACTAAGGTATGCTATAGTAATGTTTTTGATTCATCAGCATGCGATAATGTGCACGAATATGGACACTGTTTCTGGCATTTGATCCCACTAAGCTTCAAATGCTTATTGAACATGAGTAGAATCATGCCAAAGCTAATAATGTATGTAGCAGGGCCTATCTTTGGCTGCCTTACAAGTTACTTCAAGGGCTTTCTTCGGTTGTCAGATGTGAGTTATTAGGAAAGCTAGAAAAAGTGTTTCAAATTACTGTGACATATTGTAATTTAAACATCATACCACTGTTAGGTGACCTGCTTCTTGAGGGCAATCATGAGTTTTTTCTCTCAATCCATTAATGTTTTCTACTGTTAGCAACAATAAGAGGGAGGAAAGAAGACAGCATATAACGCTAAATTTTTTTTGTATGCAAACACAAATAAAACTGAAGAGTTAGAACTGACAGTAGTCAGAGATGGATCTGATACTACTGAAATCACTGAGGCTTGATGGGCACAGTCTTATGATGGGCAAGTACATTTAGGGGTGGATTTTCAAAGATGTGCATGCGCGTCCATATGCGCACATGGATGCCCGATTTTATAACATCCGAGTGCAGGTACACGCTTGTTATAAAACTGGGGGTTGGCGCACGCAAGGGGGTGCACACTTGTGCATCCTGTGCGCACTGACACCCACGGCCTTCCTCAGTTCCCTCCCAGTCCGCTCCAATTTCAGAGCGGACTGGGAGGGAACTTCCCAACCCCCTACACTAACCTCCCTTCCCCTTCCCCTAACCTACCTGTCCCCTAGCCCTAACTTAGCCTCCCCCAAATCTTTATTTTACCTTTTGCGCCTGCCTTGGGGCAGGCGCAGGTTGCGCGTGCTGGCACCCTGCTGGCACGCAATCTCCTGGCACAGCGGCAAATCGCCGCTGTGCCGGGGGCTTCTAGCCCTGCCCCGTGCCCCGGACCGCCCCGCCCCACCCGGGATTTACGCATGTAAGGTTTTTAAAATCTGGCCCTTAGTGAACTACATTTTAATCAAAAAAAGGATTGCATGCATAAGACAGGGGGCTGAGTTTATCCCCTTGTGTTATGCATATAACCTCTCTTCTGAAGTCACTACATTGGCTCCCTATCTGCTCCCACACACAGTTAAAGCTCCTCTTTCTCACCTACAAATTCCTTCACTCTGCAGCTCCTCAATCCTTCTCTCTACACTCCTTCTCATGCACTCTGTTTATCGGGCAAGTCACTCCTATCTATGCCCTTCTCGTCTACCGCCAGTTCCTGACTCTGTGCTTTCCACCTGGCAGCACTATGTGCTTGAAATAGACTTCCTGAGCGGGTGTGTCATGCTGCCTCTCTCACCTTGTTTAAATCCCATCTAAAGACCCAACTTTTTGAGGCTGATTGTCCACTTTCAGCCTCATTAACCAACTTTTTTAACCATTGTCTTACTTTATGAAACACCCCAAGTCTCTTACCCTGTATGTTTGTCTTGATTAGATTGTAAGCTCCTGTGAGCAGGGACTGTCTTTTTACGAGTTATTTGTACAGTGCTGCGTATATTGTTTAGCGCTATAGAAATGTTAAATAGTAGTAGTAGTCCTTATATCAGGCCTGATTTATACCCTGTCCTCGTGGAGGATGATGGAGGCTTTATGGGTAAAACTGAGGGTCATGAAGATTAGCAGAGATAACATGCTTACTACCTGCCAGTACAGAGGAGAGCACATTTAAATTACTTGTCTAGAAAGGGAGAGCAGCCATGCAAGGCCAAGCAATAGTAATGGGAAAATTAATCAAAAAAATTACTGAGATAAGAGAATTAGTAAATCAACAAGGGAGCAAGGTTTCTGTGTAGGAGACAATGAGTAACCCCCAAAGTGGATGGGTTTCGGTGGTGGTATATAAACGATGGCTCCATTGGGTCACGGCGGGAATCTATCCTCGCAATTTGTTGAAAGGAATTCTGCAGAGGAATCACAAGGGACCTCAAGGCTAGTTTGGGTTTTATGTACTGGAGGGAGCATTGGAGGCTCACGCCACCAAGAGCTAAGGTCCAGCTGGGAAGATAAAGGCCCTTTTTCCATCAGAGGCACCATCAGCCTGGGGAGGTGGAGGCGAGGAGGGCTTCATTCCGCTTTCCATTGAAACCTGAGGAGAAACCGTGGTTTCGTCTAATGGGAAGAATCCTAATATAAAAGATCCTAAGCAACATAAGAAGAAGTGAGTATCCTGAATCTTTTTGGGAAACAAGAAGCTGATCTTTATTTATTTATTTGCATATTACTTGATTATTTTCTCTTAATCCTACAACATCAGAGCGTAGTACAATTCTAAAATACAAAACCATATATAAAATAAATACAATTTCACATACCACTTCTGTTCACCATCCTGCCCCCTTGTTATTTAATTACCTAAAAAAAAAGACACAATTCCATTTCTGCCATTTTGGACTGTATGTTGATTTTTTTCTGACCTTTTTTTTAAATCAGACTTTAAAACTTGGATTCTTTAACACATTTTTCATTCTTGTTTGGAGCACCATTTTTTTTATTTTTTGAGTGGCCTGGGTTCCCGTGGACCTCACAGGTGGCCCTGCTCCTCACAATAACAAATCTATGCCTGATTTTCCAGAGGCTGCACCGAGTGGGTCATGCTCTACAGGCTCTGAAGGTGATCCTCGTTGAAGTGGGAAGAGTTACACCTTTCTCAGCAGGAAAATGTGTGCAGATATTTTAATTAAATGTATGTTAAACCTGTTCTAAGCCACTTGGGGCGAATTGCTGGATTTGATAAGGTGAGGTATATGTGCAATAGATAGATATATACTTTTATATCTGCTCCTCACAGGCCAGGAATGGATTCTGAAGGACCTGAAGGTCTTTGGACATTTATGGGAGAAGTGACCAAAAGAGGATATCATTCAGATTATGACAAAGGCAGAAAAGGCAATATCAAAACTAAGAAATTAAAATTTAAAAGGATTAATTTTAAGATTATAATGCCAAAAGAGAAATGATACAGACTTTCAGATACTTGAAAGGTTTTAATGATCCAAAGATAATGACAAACCTTTCCCGTCGGAAAAAAATCAGCAGAACCAGGGGTCACGATTTGAAGCTCCAGGGAGGAAGATTCAGAACCAATATCAGGAAGTATTTCTTCACGGAGAGGGAGGTGGATGCCTGGAATGTCCTTCCGGAGGAAGTGGTGAAGACCAGAACTGTGAAGGACTTCACAAGGGCGTGGGATAAACACTGTGGATCCATAAAGTCTAGAGGATGTGTATAAAGAGTGGGTGGCTCGCGGGAATGATGGCTACTACCAGAGATAATACCCTTATTCAATAAACATACACAGTTAATGCGACTCCAACATTGCTCTAAGCTTCAACGGCAAGAGGTAATGTGGGGAAAAAAAAAAAAGATTTCCATTCACAAAAAAGCAGGGAGTAGCTTGCTTGTTACACCGGATACAACTCCAAACCAAATAAGCCTGATACTTCACTTTCAATGCATATCCAGCATAGCTCTCTGCTTCAATGGCAGGGGGAATGAAGAAAAGTGGATCTCTATACAGACAACAACCAACAAGGACTGAATTACATAGTCGGGGTAAACAAGCATGGGTGTAGCTTGCTTATTGCGGAGGTTACTATCCCTAACTAATTAAGCTAGATATTTCAATTAGATGCAGTTCCAACACTGCTCTCTACGTTAATGGAGGGGGCAGGGAAACAGAACCAAAAGGTTACTAAGGGCCAAGAGGAAAAAAAAAGTGTGAAACCTCGTTTGGCAGACTGGATGGGCCGTTGGTCTTCTTCTGCCGTCATTTCTATGTTTCTATGGGTGAAATTTGAGAAGATTTTACAAAATTGCCAAGGAATGTATATATCCATGAAAAACAAATATAAGTTTAAAATAATTGTGGTGGCCTGCCTCTCTCTGATGCTCCAGTCTGAGCTTCAGTGTCCTGGCTCCAGCCCACTTTCCTGCCTCTCCCACCTCCTTTTTTTTAGTTTTTTACTAACTGGTCCCAGGGCCCTTCCTAGAGAGAATAAAAGCAGACTATTGCCAGTCCTGCAGTAACAGAGCTCAGTTTCCATCTGGTTGAAACAGTCTGCCTGATCCTCAGAGATGGAAGAAGGGAAAGTAAGGTTGTGCAGGCACTGGCAGGCAGCACTGGGACTGAGAACACCACTGTCCTGGGACAAGAAACTGAGTTTGTGTTGGCCTCAGTGAATTCAGTGAAGTTTTAGAAAAAAAGCTGCGAAGGAGAGAGGGACTGGCTGGGACCATTACACTGCAGCTCTCCCACTCTCACCAGGACAACAAAGTGCTGCAGAGCCCAGCAGCTGAATGCACCCAATGGAGCCTGTAGGTAAGTTAAGGTTACCTAAAAAAAACCAAAAACAGCTGGGGTGGGAGGATTAAAGCAGGAGTTTGAGGACTGGATGAAGATAAGTGTGAAACTGAGGAAGGGGCGAGTCTGACAGTAGAGGCAGATGTGTTCCAGGTCACATAATGTCCCTCTCTAGGGTCAGCTTGGTGTGCTTTTGGGAGTCATTGAATCACATGGGCCTGGTTAAAAAAAACAAAACAAAAAAACCCAGGCTGATATTTTCCTATAATCCGCCCCTGTTTCCAGCATATGTATAGTTGAAATGTCCTATCTGTCCATGGTTCTGTTGATTGTCTAGATTACAGGTTAAATTGCTATAAGATGTGCTTACATTACATATGCTATGAGCTCCTTAAAATCAAATGTACAAATATTGTTTTTGTCCCTGGACCTAAACTCTCCTCTTGTTATGCCTTTTTAAGAATCTGGCAAGAAGTACATGTACTGTGAGAGCCAGTAAGTACATGCTTGCAGCTGTTCTATGGGGGATAATTTTCACCTAGGGCAGTCCACCCGAAAATCGACCTCTGTATCTCTAATATTACAGAGAAAAGAGTGCTAAGGACTCTGCACCTACTAATACTTCCTGCAATACTGGCTCTTGGAGGATTTTCCATCCGAATATATAACCAGAACAAATGCAGCTTACCTTTGGTGTACAATCAGAAACAAACCAAAGATGCTCAGTCTACAGTCTCATTGATCTTCATCCATCACTGGGGGTCACGGTACAGCAATCATGCTATTGAAACCGCTACAACTTGCATAAAAGCCATTCAGTGTGATCAGTTCTAAGCTTCACCATAACCATGTGTGAACCCAGGGGTAGGCAACTAAGATGTTAGCACAAGGACCACAGCCAAGGCATGGTAAGGGTTAACAAAGGGATTAGCCACTCTGGTCTTCCAGTGCCATAAACAGGTCTGGTTTTCAGGATATCGACAATGAATATGCATGAGATTGATTTGCATGCACTGCCTCCACTGTATGCAAATATATATCATGCATATTCGGTGTGGACATGCTAAAAACCAGACCTATTTGTGGCACTCAAGAACTAGTGTTGGCTATCCTTGTGTTAACCCTTACAATGTCTTGATTGTAGTCCTTGGTGCTAATATCTTTATCTGCAGTATTTCTGTTCTGGAAATAAATGTAGAATCCTTTACTGCATTGTTAGCATTTCCTGCTAGTAAAGTATTCCCTTTTCCCCTAATTTGCCCGTACTCTGCCTGACATACTATATTTCATGTTATTGGCTGTGAACATGTCATGTTGTTAGTGTTATATAAACAGTTATGAGTCTTATCCTCGCCGCTCACTAATAATAATAAAAAAAAAAAGACTTCAAAACACGTTAGAACCTGAGAAGCATCTTCGTAGGTTCTGGTCCCACCTTACTTGTGAGTTAATAGTGTTATCTCCACTCATTGCTTACCTCCACATCAACAGAGTCAGGTTTAACGGAGAACCTCACAACCAGTCGACAGGACAGACCCCACGCAACACTATTGCACAAACCGTCCTTCCTATCCCTGTGTCTCTAAAAATCCTGCCTCATGCACAGCAGCAGTAATTAAAAGCTTGCATTTGAGATAGGAATCAATCTAGAAACTAACCTTACAGAACACCATCATGTCAACTCTGCTGCTGGAGCACCTTATTTTCTATTTATAGGAGTAAACTAACAGTACTGTGTAAAGTAATCTCATTGTCAATTTCTGTCTCTCGCTTTCCTTCCCTCTCACTGTTTATAGAATTGCATCTGTATCTATAATTGATGCAGTGATATGATACCTATTTCCTGTCAAGGTGCTTTCGCCAGCTCTGCTTCGCTCGTCAAGACACTCTCTCTTTGCCATTTGTAAATTAATTTAAGACCGGTCTCTCCCCCTCCAGCACATTGCTGATTTGATGCACTTCCTTTGGGGATGCATAGGATAAGTCTTTCGGATACTGATTTGCTAAAGCTTTCTCTCACATTCTTTGTCTATGGGCAAAAGACATTGACAAAGCATATCCTTAGCCTCATCACCTCATAAGTAAATGCCATAGCTCAGGGCCAGGTGGAGATTTCCTCTGCAAGGGAGTGCCACCACGTTCAGGGTTTCTAGACTACAGTCCCCAAATAATTATTTTATTCCAACAAATTTTGTTTGAATGATGCCATGGACTGGACAAGGGGAATACGTGTCATATTCTGGTTGTTTTGTAGTCTTGTCAGCAGGTGGCGATGTTGTAGAGGGTTGCTTTTTTTTTTTTTCCCCCCCCAAAGACTGCAGGGTGTTTAGAGAGCAGAGATTTGATGCTACACTTGTCTGTATTTTCTTCCTTGACAGGGTAACTTGTTTAATGAAAGCCTGAAAAAATATTCTGTGTCAATCATAGAAGACATTTGTATTTTTGCCTGAGATGTGAAGCCAGCAAAGTGGTATCTTTGTTCCATTTCACACGCTTTTAACACATTAAAGGATGCAAATTCTGGTAGTGTTGAAGATTTCCAAATACATTGCTTGTGACTGCAAGAATGAAGTTACTTCTTATTTCACACCTGGATTTTGTTTTATGAAGAAGATTAGGACCATTAAAATTTAATTATGGGGACTTTTTTTTACAGTATGCAGAACCAATGTGTTGCACATATATAAGTACAGTAGAAAAACCTGCTATTCTGACTAGCTGCCGAAGGAAACGGGACTGTCCCCTGATACTTCTGTGCTTTCACCATTTCTACTAATATCGGTTTCCCAAACTTAGCAACAGAGAGTATACTAAATTAAAACCAATCTACCTGAAAGAGCAGTAATGCTAGCCATTTTACTATATACTATACCAGGACACAGAAAGTGAAAATCATATGGGTTTCTACACAATACAGGCAAAATCTCCACAGTTGACCCATAATTAACAATGGTAATGATTCTTGAAGTGTGCAAAAATTCACATTAGTATACAATGATGCCAACGAGTATTCAGTGCCTGGCACTGTATTATTGAATGATGATATGAAAGTAGCACAGAGATGTTTGCCTGGTACTATATATGTTACTAAATTAATATATATGAAGGTAGAACAGAGATGGGTGCTCCTTTTCTCTTACTAAAGAAAACCTAGAATTACCTTTCTATTGTCAGCCGATTTCATGAAGGAAGCATGGCTTTTGTAAGTTAAGTCACAGATGCAGAACTGTAACCAGGCAATTTGGCTCTGCTGGCAAAGTAAAATAGCTGCACCCTCACCCTGTACACAACACACATCATACAGACACACACACACATACACGTACTCTTACATTCTGTCTCCCCCCCTCAGGCCTGATCACTGTACACTCCTCCTGCCATTGCGCTTTTATTCTTCTTCCAACCCAGTCATATTCCCCTTCCTCCAACCCAGTACTCTCCCTGCAATCCCAGTGTTCTCCCCTTCCCCCATCTGAATGCTCTTCCCTGGGCCGGATTCCATCAACCTCATATTCTCCAGAACTCCAACATTCTCCCATCCCCAACCTAACAAGACATTCATTCTCTCCCTCTCTCCCCTCCCCTCCCCTCCCCCTCCCCCACCCCCGCCTCAGCCCAACCCAGGTAGCTTACTCTCTTTCTCTTCCCCATGCCAGCCCGACAGGCATTCTCTCTTTCACTCTCTCTCTCTCAAGCCTGTCCCAGTATTGGAGTCATTTTTTGCTACTTTGGCTGAGGATGTGTGTGGAGATTGGGCCATGTGGAATCAGAGTTTTCACCCAGACACAGACTAGTTTGAAGGCCACAGGCCAACCTCTGAGTGAACTCATATTTACTGTTTTGCACTGTGAAATGTTTACAAACGGGCAAGAGTCTGTTTATTTTAGTTATTCCAGTAGGTTAACTTAAACTAAACTAACTTAGGTTAGTTTACAAACTAACCTGTTTACAAACAGGCAAGAGTCTGTTTATTTTAGTTATTCCAGTAGGTTAACTTAAACTAAAGCCCGAGAGAGTGAAGGCCACACACCTGCACCTGAAACTGATAAGAACTCAGAGGGAGGGAACATCGCTGCTTTTTCCAAGCATTAAGGAGTCCATGCAATACAGTGCGCTCAGCCACGCACACTGTATAACCCGCAGTCGGAAGAGGGATAAATAGGCGCTAATCCACCCCCTAATGCAATAGGGGGATTGGCGCCTATTTAATGCGTGTCCGACGCGGAGTGAATGAGATAGCGCTCATCACATGCAAATGCATGTGAATGAGCCTATTGCCTATTACTCATTCACTCCGCATGCAAAAAATAAATGTGTGTCTGGAGCAGGTGTTAATAGCTGAGCGCAGGTAAAAGAAGTCAGAAAAGCAGAAAAAAACTGCTTTTCTGTACTTCTTTTTTAAAGTAAAAAAAAAACAAAACAACTAAGCAGACCGCCGAGTTATGAAGACCAACACCGGTAAACTCGGCATCGGTTTTCATAACCGGCTGTCTGCCAGTAATGAAAATGGCCGCCGATAAACTCGGCGGCCACAGCGGGTCGCGTTAGCAAGGAGGCGCTAAGGTTGCGCAAGCGACCCTAACGCCTCCTTCCTAGCGCGACCCCCTAATTTACATATTGCATGGCGCCCCCTTTGTGGGTTCCATGTGTGTTAAGAAAGCGGGTGCTGAAAAGTCAGCACCCACTTTCCGCGAACATTATTGCATTGGCCCCTTTGTGTATAAAGAGAAATAACAGCTAGAGAGAGAGGGAGAGCGCGCTTCTGGATGTGATAGCGCAGTCTGATCCTTTGGAAACATGTAAGCTTTTTATACATATTAGGGATAGGCATTGTTTTTTATGATGAAAGGAAATATAGTACGATATTTCCTTTTTCGTCATGTATCGAGGGTCCCCAAAAATGATAAAACCCCCCCACAAACTTTCGTGTGGTTTTCTTATCATTTTGGGGGAGGGAAGGGCACACAGAAAAAAACAAACCCAAACCCACCCCAACCCTTCAGATCTAATTATTTACAATCCCCCACCCTCCCGACCCCCCCCCCAAAACTTAAGATGGCGCCAGCCGTCCATTGCTCCTACCATGTGACAGGGACCGGCCAATGGCACCGATAGCCTCTGTCACATGGTAAGGGCAAAGGGCACCGGCGCCATTTTGTTTACTGGCAGCCGACGGCCTGAGAGTGGGAGATTGCTCCCGGGACCCCCGCTGGACCACCAGGGACTTTAGGCAAGTTTTATTTGGGGGGGGGGGGTCGGGAGGGGGGGGATTGTAAATAATTAGATCTGAAGGGTTGGGATGGGTTTGGGGTTTTTTTTGTAAATAATTAAATGTGAAGGATCAGGGTGTGCGCTAACGGGTTTGTGTTAGAGCACACTAACGGGAGCTAGTCAGCTCTCTCCACAACCCAAGGGCCCACAAACCAAGTTAAAGTATAACACTCCCTGACTCAACCCAAGCACTCTCACTCTCACACCCTCTCCAGACCACACCAGGCATTCTCTCTCTCTCTTTCTGTCTCTCCCTCCCCAGGCACTTGTTCCCTCTCCCTCCCAGACCAACCTAAGCAGTCTTTCACCGCTAGGACCTGACCCAACCTAGTACTCTTTCCTCTTTCACACCACCCCCACCACCATCACTTCTGCGGGCTCCTGTGTGAGCTCTGCCCGTCTCTGTTCTGTTTCCAACTTCTTCTGGCCTGTGGTGCTGTTGCGATTCCTTTATTTCAGGGGAGAGGGGAAGGAAAGGACATGGTCTCCTCACATGTACTTAGATGAGCCATCTGCAGCATCTGTGCTAACACCATAAGCAAGTTCACAATTTGTGGGCTGACACATCTTGCATGCTGATATCATGCATCAGGATGTGCTAGCCTATGGATTTTTGAATTTGCTTGAGGAGCGAACACAGAACCTGTAGAGCACCAAGCAGTGGTTGTAGATTTCTAGCCATTCTTCATGTTGCTTTACCAGGTTGGGGGTGGGGGTGGAAAGAAAGAAAACAGCACTGGGAGGGCAGGGCCATAACCGCGCATAGTCCCACTGCACCACCAGCTTCACCATGGATATTAAGTGCATGCAGATCCTTCTAGCAGTGGTGCCTATGGCCTAAGTCATTCTGAACACATAAAAAGCATTCACCTTGATTTTTCTTGTGTTTCTTTATAGCACCATTACTTGCATTGAATCTTACTTAAGCTTATGCCACACCTATATAAAAGCTAGTTTCAGCAAGACAATTCATAACACCATTAAATCTTTTAAGGAACAATTTCCATTTTTTATAGATATTATGGGTCCCATTTAATCATGTATCTTGCCCTAAACTATTTTTTAAGAATATTTTTGCATTTAAAAGTGAAAAAAGGTTACACTTCCCTCTATATCTTTATCAGATGTCATGCAGCTTTCAAACGAGCAAAACATCTATGAGCCTGACATAGCTCTATGTTTCGCCAATTGTTACTTCAGAAGCATCCGGCTGGAAGCCATCTTTCTTTTTTGATCGGCAGTCGGCAATTCATGTTGGAAATGTGGGTTCTCGACTGAATAAAAGAAGTGATTTTTGAAATGGTGTTGTAAAGAAACACAAGAAAAATCAAGGTGAATGCTTTTTGACTGTTCAATATATATATATACATGCTTCCATTATGCCATCTACTAGCAGGATTAGGAATCATACATTACATCTATGCAGAAGATATTCAATTAATTCTACCAATCGATGACATAATAGAAAAAACATTAAACTTAGCTAGCATGTACCTAGACATCATAAAACAACTATTAAACCAATGGAACTAGTGATCAATATTGAAAAAACGGAATTTCTACACTTAGAAAGAAAAAATATTGAAATCATTCAAACCCCAATTATACTCAAAATCAACCATAAAATAGAACTAGCAGAAAAAGTAAGGAACCTTGGAATAATAATGGACCCCGAAATTAATCTAAAACAAACATATTGCTGAAAGTAAAAGAAGGCTATGCTAAACTCATGATCCTCAGAAAACTTAAACCGTTACTAACTCCTGCAGATTTCAGAACAGTGCGTCAGGCACTAGTTTTCGCCAGTACCGATTACTGTAATACACTTTTTATAGGACTCCCAAACACAACAATAAGACCACTTCAAATTCTACAAAACACAGCAGCGAGAATACTAACTGGAAAAAGAAGAAGAGCCCATATAACTGAAACTCTGGCCGAACTTCACTGGCTACCCATAGAACAAAGAATAAAATACAAAGCACTATGCACTATACATAAACTAATACATGATGAAAAAGCAGACTGGCTAAACACTGCACTACGGGTACACATCCCACACAGGAACCTTCGTTCAGCAAACAAAGCTCTCTTAACAATTCCCTCAGTCAAGACAGCGAGACTAACCCAGGTAAGAGAAAGGGCATTGTCTTTAGCAGGACCCTCACTCTGGAACACAATGCCTTTGGAGATCAGATTACAGAGAGACCCCAAAACATTCAAGAGAAGTCTAAAGACATGGCTTTTTAAACAAGCCTTTTATAAAGAGACCGGAGAATAGAAAATACACTGGAATAAACAGAAGAGCACCGGCACACAGCACTATTCTCATAAATGTGCATTACAATATTTTAACAAATTGAGTACATAATGAATGTAATAATATTATATAACACAGTAAATGTGATTTTCTTTTGACCTGTAAAAGTACCTTCTAGGTCACCTGGCCAGAACCTACATCACTAAACATTTGTACGTATTTTTATGATTTAATGTAACCTAAACTTAATGGCACCTATTAGAATGTACTATAGTACGCTTACTCCAAACTTACTTATGTGCCTACATGTAAACCGTTGCGATGGTATATAACTTAGCGACGGTATAGAAAAGACATTAAATAAATAAATATAAATAAATAAATAAATATGTGCATTTCTACCACTGGACTCTTTTTTGAATAAGTTTAACATTTAATATCTAAGCCTTCCTAGCTGTCACCCGATGCTGCAGGCCACTCTCTTCTTTAGCACAGTGAGATGCCGCGCCCTGATGAGGCAGGACACTGACACCACCTGCTCCTGCGCCTCCTAGGGCACGTGCGCACCCGATGTCATCAACTTTAAAGGGCTTGCGGCAGAAAGGCCTGGAAGCGCCCCTTGATGACATCATCCTTCTGGCCTATAAAAGGCTTCTACATTCACTCTTCCAGTGCTTCAGCAATAGGTCTCCCTACTTCCGAGCAATGCGTGTTGTCAGCATTCCCTGCCTTCAGTCCCAGAGTTCCAGTGTCTTCATTCTTCTGTTCTAGTACCTTGTTCTTCAGTTTAGTGTTTTTGTTCTCCGGTTTTAATGGTCCTTGTCTTGTCCATTAGTCCCGGTGTTCATGTCTTCAATTCTTCAATTGTGCCTTGCCTTTTGTGCTACTCCTTTCCTTCCTGCCCTGCCTTTCTATCCCGCCTTCCCTTCCTACAGATACTCTATATTGACCTTGACATGACTTCTGGATTCTCCTGGACTTTCTAGAACCCACCTGCCACTGCCTATTGCCTGCCTCCTGGACCTTCTTGAACACCGCCTGCCACTGACCACTGCCTGCCTCCTGGGCCTTCTTGACTGCCGCCTGCCACTGACTTCTGACTGCTTCCAGATTCCCCTGACCTGTCTCTACTCCAATCCAGCAACCCAACAGATTTCTCTACCATCGGCAGAGGCTCACACCTAAGACCTGCCAGCCCTGGCACCCAAAGGCTCAACCCAAGGGTAATGTGGACTGGTAAAGACACGTTCCAGTTGGGCCTCTGCCTCATCCGGTGTTAGGGATGTGAATCGTTTTTCAACGATTAAAATTATCGTCCAATAATGTTTATATCGTCTTAAATCGTTATAGAACACGATACAATAGAAATTCTAACGATTTATCGTTAAAAATCGTTAAATCGTGTTAGTGCGCACTAACTCCCCGTTAGTGCGCACTAACTCGATTTAGTGCGCACTAACTGAAAATGATACAAATAAACACTTTCCAGGTCACTGAAGGTCAGTTAGGAATGAATATGTGTTCCTATTGGCTGGCTGCCCTCTTATCTATTGATGTTACCAAGGTTACCACTGAGGTGATGGTTGGGGGGATGGGAAATGGAACTGGAAACTAACGAACACCAACAGAAAATGAAACAAAGTGTTCACACTTCCCAGGTCAGTAAAGGTCACTTAGAAATGAATATGTATGTATGTATTCCTATTGGCTGGCTGTGCTCTTATCTATTGATGTTACCAATATGGTTGGGGGGATGTGAAATGGAAACAGTTGGAAGCTTGACAAAAAAAGTAATGTAATGATCAGCACTCACCTGACTAGAACTTGTTTGTTTATTATTTTTGTTAGCAGGCACCTGAAATGCTAGTGCATGTTGAATTTGCCAATCACTGTGCATTTTAGAAAGGTGGTCCTGGCTGGAACTGTACACAGTTCAAATATATGTAATTGATTGTTGGTAAGTGTATTTTTTAAGTAGCCACACTGGCACCAGTATGTTTACTTTTCCTCCTACTTAACTCACTAGCTCAGCTTTGTAAGAAGGGCTTCTCTGCTTGTGTGTTGTTTTTGTTTGGTGTGAGGAGAGCAGAAACATCAGATCTTTATTCAATCTACTACAGTCATCTCTTACAGTGCCCTATCCCTATTAATACCAGGAGTGTTGTGATCTTCCTGCACACAGTGCCCTAACCCTGATACCAGTCTGAGACAGCTCCCTCTCTGCATTACTAGTGAGAGGCTGGCTTCACAGACAGGGGGGAGCTGCCTGACCCTCACTCCTGACTTCCCCCATGTCCCAGCTAGTGAATGGTGTGTGGGTGAGGGGGGGGGGGAGGATGGTGAAGTCTGAGACAGCTCCCTCCCTGCATTACTAGTGAGAGGCTGGCTTCACAGACAGGGGGGGAGCTGCCTGACCCTCACTCCTGACTTCCCCCATGTCCCAGCTAGTGAATGGTGTGTGGGTGAGGGGGGGGGGGGGGAGGATGGTGAAGTCTGAGACAGCTCCCTCCCTGCATTACTAGTGAGAGGCTGGCTTCACAGACAGGGGGGAGCTGCCTGACCCTCACTCCTGACTTCCCCCATGTCCCAGCTAGTGAATGGTGTGTGGGTGAGTGGGGGGGGGGAGGATGGTGAAGTCTGAGACAGCTCCCTCCCTGCATTACTAGTGAGAGGCTGGCTTCACAGACAGGGGGGAGCTGCCTGACCCTCACTCCTGACTTCCCCCATGTCCCAGCTAGTGAATGGTGTGTGGGTGAGGGGGGGGGGGGGAGGATGGTGAAGTCTGAGACAGCTCCCTCCCTGCATTACTAGTGAGAGGCTGGCTTCACAGACAGGGGGGAGCTGCCTGACCCTCACTCCTGACTTCCCCCATGTCCCAGCTAGTGAATGGTGTGTGGGTGAGGGGGGGGGGGGGAGGATGGTGAAGTCTGAGACAGCTCCCTCCCTGCATTACTAGTGAGAGGCTGGCTTCACAGACAGGGGGGAGCTGCCTGACCCTCACTCCTGACTTCCCCCATGTCCCAGCTAGTGAATGGTGTGTGGGTGAGGGGGGGGGGGAGGATGGTGAAGTCTGAGACAGCTCCCTCCCTGCATTACTAGTGAGAGGCTGGCTTCACAGACAGGGGGGAGCTGCCTGACCCTCACTCCTGACTTCCCCCATGTCCCAGCTAGTGAATGGTGTGTGGGTGAGGGGGGGGGGGGGAGGATGGTGAAGTCTGAGACAGCTCCCTCCCTGCATTACTAGTGAGAGGCTGGCTTCACAGACAGGGGGGAGCTGCCTGACCCTCACTCCTGACTTCCCCCATGTCCCAGCTAGTGAATGGTGTGTGGGTGAGGGGGGGGGGGGAGGATGGTGAAGTCTGAGACAGCTCCCTCCCTGCATTACTAGTGAGAGGCTGGCTTCACAGACAGGGGGGAGCTGCCTGACCCTCACTCCTGACTTCCCCCATGTCCCAGCTAGTGAATGGTGTGTGGGTGAGGGGGGGGGGAGGATGGTGAAGTCTGAGACAGCTCCCTCCCTGCATTACTAGTGAGAGGCTGGCTTCACAGACAGGGGGGAGCTGCCTGACCCTCACTCCTGACTTCTCCCATGTCCCAGCTAGTGAATGGTGTGTGGGTGAGGGGGGGGGGGGGGAGGATGGTGAAGTCTGAGACAGCTCCCTCCCTGCATTACTAGTGAGAGGCTGGCTTCACAGACAGGGGGGAGCTGCCTGACCCTCACTCCTCCAGGGTATTGTGATCTTCCTGCACACAGTGCCCTATCCCTGATACCAGGGGTGTTGTGATCTTCCTGCATGCAGTGCCCTATCCCTATTAATACCAGGAGTGTTGTGATCTTCCTGCATGCAGTGCCCTATCCCTATTAATACCAGGAGTGTTGTGATCTTCCTGCATGCAGTGCCCTATCCCTGATACCGGGATGTGTGCAAGAAGATCACAACACCCCCGGTATCAGGAATAGGGCACTGTGTGCAGGAAGATCACAACACCCCCAGTATCAGGAATAGGGCACTGTGTGCAGGAAGATCACAACACCCCTGGTATTAGGGATAGGGCACTGTGTGCAGGAAGATCACAACACTCCTGGTATTAATAGGGATAGGGCACTGTGTGCAGGAAGATCACAATACCCCTGGTATCAGGGTTAGGGCACAAGTTCTAGTCACATTGACTGATCACATTACTTGTTTTGTCAAGCTACCAACTGTTTCCATTTCCCATCCCCCATATACTGTCAGTAGGAAACTTGGTAACATGAATAAATAAGAGGGCAGCCAATAGGAATACATATTCATTCCTAAACTGACCTTAACTGACCTGAAAAGTGTCAAATTGTATCATTTTCAGTTAGTGCGCACTAACTCCCAGTTAGTGCGCACTAACTCCCGTTAGTGCGCACTAACTCGAGTTAGTGCGCACTAATCGGAAAAAACGATTTTTAACGATTTTTTAACTAAAAAATCGTGCCTAAGACGATTTTCTTGCCCTGCCACACGATTTCTATCGTTAAGACGATATGGAAAACGATTCACATCCCTATCCGGTGTTATGGTTTTGAGGTCTTGGAGTGGATTCTTGGGTACCGCAGTGATGGCCACTCCCACGGGGAGGAGCTCCATGAGGAACCACAGTACTAGGCTAGACTCTATACATGCAGACACAGAGAATTTGTATTTATTATACAGCTTGATGGTACTGCCCAGGGAGCGGACAGCAATGAGGTAACCCAGTAGAAGTAGTCCAGGGGTCCTCGGCAGAGGAGATTAGTCTCACACTTGAGTAGATGAAAGGCAGCGCAGGGTAGCATAGGAAGGTCCCGGATGAAGACTCTGAGTGCTGCAGCTGAAGGTGAGACAGACTGACAGGGTTAGTACTCACTGAAGTAGATAGCTGTATTGATGAAGATCCTGGCAGGCAGAAGTAGTTCAGTATTAGGCACCAGAGTAGGGAGAGCAGGCCCTCAAGGAGCGAGTACCCGATATCCCAGATAGGTACTTGAAAGAGAGCTTAAGGGCCCCCGAGGAGCGGGTACCCAGGTTAGTGAAGAAATACTCCAAAGGGCAGAGAGAGCTTCCTGAGGCAGCTAGGAAGTGGCAGAGCAGCTTAGACCGGAGGCATTCCAATCCTTGCTAATTCAGTTTTTTAGCAAACTAAGGGCAGGCTAAATACCAGGATGTGATGACGTCACTCGGAGGGGACGCCCCCGAGGTTCCCGCCATGACATGGATAAAGACGTCGGTGGCGCGTGCGTGCGCACCCTAGGAGGCCCTCAGGAAAATCATGGCGAACACCGTCGCCGTTGCCATTCCGGGGACACTAGAGAGAGCGGCATGAAGATGCGGCAGCAGCCATCTTCCCAAGGCTTGAGGAGAAAGAAGGAAGAAAGGTGAGGCACAGAGGTCGAAGCCATCTGAGACCGACGGACGCAACATCCGGGTCCACCTGCTGATGGTGGGGAACTGCAGAGCACCTCCCTGCAGATTGTACCTACTCCACCTTGGTCCAAGAGTCCATGATTGCAACATGTCATGAGTTAGTCCAATTAAAAGTTATCACCTACCACTTATTTGACCCTTATTTCTGGAAACATGGGAGTGCTGTGGTATAGATGGTATATTCCCCTCTTTTCTGAATGCAAAGCCTCTCTACAAGGTCAGAACGTCATAGGGATCCCAATGGGGCCTTACATGAGGTTAAACTGTTTTCATGGTGGAATAATTTAAAAAATGTACTTTTGGAAGAAAAGATATCACACCATTATCACTTATGAGTGGGTGGGGGCAGTCACAGTTTGCCAAAGCAAGTACATTGATTTCATCTGGAAAAATGACTATGCTAAATGGAAGCTCAACTGGATTCCTAGATACATCTGGAGGTTTACCTCGTTGTATATGTATATATATAAATATTTTTTTAAATACTTTTAATTACTTGGCAGGTGGGTGAATGGTCATTCATGGAAAGCTAGGTCAGATGAGAATTGCAAAGGCCTGGCCCATCTATACCTGCACATACTGGTACGATGAAGTTTACAAAACATGCCAAATGCTGTGAAAATGAAAACCTGGTAACATTTCTATAGCTGACTCCTCTGGATGGCTACCTTGATGCATTCCAGGCCCATTTTATTGCCTCTAATTCACCTTCTAAGTTGACGCAAGCATATGATTTAACCTGCACTAAGTAAAAAGCTTTCCCCGGTGTTAGCAGCTAATAGCAGGTACTTACAGAAAAATGTTCTTACATGCTGCTAGAAAGTGCTGAACTTTGCCTTTAATGAGAGGCTTCTCACAGGGTAAGCAGCAATTCTGGAAATATTTGGAGGGGAAAAGTACTTTAGAAGTAGCCTTTAATTGTGTATTTTGAGTCAGTTGATGAGCTTCATCGGGATCCAGAATCCTGTACATATTTACTGTGCTCAAACTGACTCCTGTATAGTGGTTACCACAACTAACTGATAAAGAGATGTTTGCTTTTTAGTCCTTTTGATTTAAGACAGCATCTTAAAAAAGTTCAAAACAATAGCAAGATAAAATAACTTCAAACACTCTTCTAGAGAGTGATCTGCACATAACTCATGCCATCATCTGCACCCTGATTTATTAATTATCTACTTTACTCTGTGTATCAAAACATAAGTTTGCAACTTAGATAAAATTTCAAGCAGAAAGTTATTCACTGATTTCAGTGAATAAAATTAGTTGTACACTATTTTTATTTATTCAGTTTTTATGCCTCCTTTCAACAATAGTTCAAGGTAGCAAATATAACTTAAAATATAAATAATATAAAAAATGAAAACTAAAAGAGATCATTTTATTTATTTATTTATTTTATTTATTAGCTTTTTATACCGACATTTGTGGGTACATCATGCCGGTTTACATATAACTTGAGGAGGAAAATACAGAAAACAGGGAGGGGGGAGGGGAGCAGCTAGGAAGAGAGAAGGATCGAGTAAAGGGGGTGAAAAAATGACAGATGGAAATAATATAGGAACAGTACCTGGCAGGGAACAGGTACAGAGATGAATGAACCATCTGATAAGCACTGAATACAACCTTGCAAATTATACACTCAAAAAGCACTATATACAACCTTGCAAATTATGCAGTCAAAGGAGGTAAGGGGACTAGGGCAGGGGGAAGGAGAAATATATACAGTGCTACAGAGATGTGCATACATATAAGGGCACAGGTAAAAAGAGAGAGGGAAGAGGAGGGTAGGGTGGGGATTAAGGGTGGAAGAGTA
This sequence comes from Rhinatrema bivittatum, assembly GCF_901001135.1. Classification (NCBI taxonomy): domain Eukaryota; kingdom Metazoa; phylum Chordata; class Amphibia; order Gymnophiona; family Rhinatrematidae; genus Rhinatrema; species Rhinatrema bivittatum. The sequence continues at coordinate 46,850,984 of NC_042623.1, read as the reverse complement.
GGCACTATATATAAACATGCCAGATTATACAGTCAACAACATGGCAAGGTAAAGGTTGAGGGAAGGTTGACAGAAGAGGAGTAGGCACTAAGTAGAATCATGCCGGGATATACAATTCAACATGGCAAGGCAAAGGGAGAGTTCAGGGAGAGGAGGGAAACAGGAGGGGAAGGAAAAGGGAGCAGGGGGACTAAGTAGGGTCCAAGTCTGGATATGTCAGTTTAAAGAGCCATGTCTTAAGCCCTGTTTTGAATTTCCGAGTACATGATTCTAATCGGAGCTCAAGTGGCATGGTGTTCCAAAGGGTGGGGCCTGCGATAGAAAGGGCTCTTTCTCTGGTGGAAGTGAGGGGTGCGATTTTGAGGGTAGGGGTATAGAGGGTTCCTGTGAGTGCGGTTCTGGTGGGACGGTTGGAGGAGCGGAAGCGGAGCGCATCCTCAAGCCAGGAGCGATTTTGGTTGTGCAGAGAGTTATGAATGATGGTGAGGGTTTTGTATCTGATGCGGGAGGAGATGGGAAGCCAATGGAGTTCCTTAAGAATGGGGGTGATGTGGTCAGCTTTGCAGGTATTAGTTAGGATTCTGGCCATAGCATTCTGCAACATTTGAAGGGGTCTAATAGTAGAGTAGGGGAGACCTAAGAGTAAAGAGTTGCAGTAATCCATTTTTGATAGTATTGTCGCTTATAAGACAGTACGGAAGTCTTGTGCATGGAGCAAGGGTTTAAGTTTTTTGAGGATGTGAAGTTTGAAGAAACCTTCCTTTATGGTTGTGTTAATGTGATTTTTGAAGTTTAGTTGGTGGTCTATGGAGACACCAAGATCTCGTACGGAGTGGGGGAGTGAAATTGAAGGGAGGGTGAGGTCACAGGCGGTAGGTGGCGTAAGGTCAGGGTAATTTGATATGATGAGGAGTTCAGTTTTAGAGGTATTTAAGGTATTTAAGGCACAATACAACAGCCTATATAATAACCACATTGTTTGCATCTAAAATCACCACAGCTTAACAAACTCTTTAAAACATCTAATTAATATAAAAATAGAAAATAGAGAAAATCAATGCTATCACAAAGCTATTTAAAAACATCTAAAAAGCAAAGAAATATATCCCAAAAAATCCTAAAAATGTGAACTACACAGTTCCACTTAAGCTATTTAGATGAACTGAGAAAAAAACTCCAAAAACTAAAAGCCATAGGGCCAGATTTTAAAATTGATGCGCGGACGTAGATTTGTGCGCGCAACCCGGCATGCACAAATCTACGCCCGATTTTATAACATGCGTGTGCAGCCACACGCATGTTATAAAATTCGGGGTTGGCGTGCGCAAAGTGGTGCACACTTGCGCACCTTGTGCGCGCCGAGCCCTAGGGGAGCCCCGATGGCTTTCCCCGTTCCCTCCGAGGCCAAAATCGGAGCGGCCTTGGAGGGAATTTTTTCGGTCTCCCCCACCTTCCCCTCCCTTCCCCTAGCTAACCCACCCCCCAGCCCTACCTAAATCCCTCCCACCTTATTTTATTCCTTTTCTTGCGTGCGCTGGCCAGCTGCTGGTGCGCGAACCTCCGGCACGGCCGCAACAAAGGAGGTCTTGGGACCGCCCCCGGACCCGCCCCCTTCCCGCCCCTTTTTCGAAGCCCCAGGACATACGCACATCCCGGGGCTTATGCGTGCCGCCGAGCCTATGCAAAATAGGCTCGGCATGCGTAGGGGCAGATTTTATTGGGTTACGTGCGTATGTTACGTGCATAGCCTTTGAAAATCTGCCCCATATTATATATCAAGTTCCAAATACCTGACAGAATGATCGGGTTTTCATTTTCACTGACCATCAGAAGGTAAAAAAAAAATAACATTCAGCTATAAACGAATTTTTCTTAGTAGCCTACTCCAGGGACTCTCAACAAAAAGGCCATTTTACTAGTTCTGGCTGCCTTCTTTCTTTGGGGCCGATGCAATACAGTGCGCCTACACAATGCACATCCAAAGCGGGACCAAGCTAATAGCGCTCATCACATGCAAATGCATATTGATGAGGCTATTAGTGAATCACCCGCAATGCAAAAAAAAAAAAAAAGTGTGCCTTAAACGTTGTACAGAAAAGCAGAAAATATTGCTTTTCTGTACATCCTCCTACTTAATATCATTGCAATATTAAGTAGGAGGAACAAAATCTTAAAACAAGTTTAAAGAAAAAAAGTTTAAAAAATGTGCCGGCGGTCGGATTCAGGAAACGAATGCTTGGCTAACAAGCATCTGTTTCCTGAACCTCTGGCTGTGTGTCGATTAGGAAAACGGATGCCGATAAATTCAGCGTCCTTTTTCTAAACCGGCGGACAGCCGACCGCTCACAGGCTTCCGCTGTCAAGGAAGAGCTAGGGGTGCGGACCCTAGTGCCTCCTTGACAACGTGACCCCTGATTTAAATATTGCATGATGCCCCCAGGAGGGGTGCCTGGGGGCGCCTTAGGAAAGCAGGCGCTGGCCGCTGAACACTCAGCGCCCGCTTTCAGCGCATTTTTATTGCATCGGCCCCTTTGTGTGAAGGAATATAGAGGAAACCTTCCTGAGCCAACTGTAGAACTCAGATAGCAGCGTGTATTGAGAGCTTCTCCTTTTAATACAATGGGCCCATCCTGGGTAAAACCTCAAATATGTTGAAAAAATGTAACTCAGAAGCAGAGGTGTGCTAAGGGGGGAGGGGAGAGGAGTAGTCCGCTCCAGGTGGCAACAGTGGGAGGGGTGCCATTGCTGCCAGCAGGAAGGTCCTGCGGCAGCGCTGAACAGTGTCATGGTGAGGGAAACCCTGCCAGCAAAAGCAGGGAGCTGCAGTGGCAGAGGCCAGCGGCGCCACTGGCATTTTCTGGAGCTGGTGCGGTAGTGCTCCGGGAGCTGGCAGCAGAAGAATAGGCCCAGCATTGCCGCCGGTGGCCAAAGAAGGGAGAGATTGGCCCTGTGAGAGTAAGTGCCAGTGTATGAGGGTGTGTGTGTGAAAATGAGGGTGTGTGTGTTTATGAGGGTGTGTGGGTGTGTATATGTGTGTTTGAGGATGTGTGGGTGTACAAGGGTGTGTGTGTGTGTGAGTGTGTGTGTGTGTGTGGGGGGGATGTGTGTGTGTATGAAGGTGTGTGTGTGTGTGTGTGTGTATATGAGGGTGGGTGTCATGTGTGTGTATGTTTTGAGGGTGTGTGTATGTGTGTATATGAGCGTGTGTGTTTGAGGGTGTGTATGAGAGTGTATGTGTGTGTGTAGGAAGCTGTGGGCGTGCGTGTGTGTGTGTGTATAAGGGTGGGTGCGTATGTGTGATAGAGTGCCTGTGTGCGGGATTGAGAGGCATCGTGGATGAGAGATAAAAGGAAGCATGTATGTATGAGAGAGAGATGGAGGAAATGTGTGTGTCTGTCTCTTTCAGACACACACACACACACACACACACACTCAAGCTCCCTCTGCCTGTCACCAAGCATGTTTGTGTGTGAGAGACAGAGGGAGCTTATTTTGTTTGTGTCTGTATGTGTGTGTGTGTCCCCAGTTCACAAGAATCTCAGGGTAACAGGTATGGAGTGTGGGGGATTTTTAAAATCCTGGGTGTCATTTGATGTCTGCTGTTTTGAAATATTTTATCAATGTTTAGGAAATTTTTAACAATTTGTATAGGAACTTCTAATTATTGAATATTATTCTATTCATCAGCTGTTTTGAAATGTATATTTTTTAGTATGGTTTTACTATTCTGATTGATTTATATTTCTTGACTGTAGTGTTTTGAGGAATAGTGATTTTCTGCTTTTCCATTGTTGCACTGCATACAGAATCTGGCTTGTGGTTTCCAGATCAGTTTTTCGTCTGCATGTGTGCATGTGAGAGAGACACAGAGGAAACATGTCTGTGAGTGAGAGAGACACAGAGGAAGTGTGTGTATCTCTCAAAAACACACAAGCTCCCTCTGTCTCTCACTAAGGGGTAGATTTTAAAAGCCCTGCGCATGTAAATCCTGCCGGATTTACGCTCGCATATTTTGCATAGGCCACCGTCGCGCGCAAAGCCCCAGGACGCACGTAAGTCCCGGGGCTTAGTAAAAGGGGCGGGAGGGGGGGTGTCCGGGGGCGTGTCCGGGGTCAGGGGCGGGTCCGGGGCGGGTCCGGGGGCGGGATGGGAGGGCGTTCCGAGTCCCCCGGCACTGCAGCCTGTGCCGGGGGGATGCCGAGGTGGCGCGCACGCAAGTTATGCCTGCCTCAAGCAGGCGTAACTTGCACAACAAAGGTAGGGAGGGGGATTTAGGTAGGGCTGGGGGGTGGGTTAGGGGAAGGGAGGGGAAGGTGGGGGGACGCGCAGGGAACGGAGGGAACGGAGGCAGGCTGCGCGGCTTGGTGCGCGCAGGCTGCCGATTTTGCGCAGCCTTGTGCGCGCCGACCCCGGATTTTATAAGATACACGCGGCTACATGCGTATCTTATAAAATCCGGCGTTCTTTTGTTTGCGCCGGTTGCGCGAAGAAAAGTACGGGAGCGCGTACTTTTTTAAGATCTACCTCTAAGCATGTATGTGTGCATGAGAGAGGGAGCATATTGTGTGTGTGTGTCTGTGTGTGTGTGTGTGCGCGTGTGTGTGTGCATGAGTACAACAATCTTAGGATGACAGATATGGAGAGCGGAAAATTTTTAAAATCCTTATTAGTTTTAATTATTGGGTGTTATTAGATGTGTCTGCTGTTTTGAAATATTTTATCAATGTTTAGGAAATTTTAAAATTATATATTGGAGGGGGTGGGGTGCCAAAGAAGTATCCGCTCCAGGTGCCAAAGAGCTCTTTGTATCTCAAAAGAACAAATAAATCCTTTTAAGTGGGTATTTTTTTATTTTCTATTTATTCATTTTACAATAATATCAAGAATCACTTGAGTTGAAATACATACGTCATGGCCTTTTAACATTCAATGTAGAAACCACAATAGAACAAATAGTTATCCCCACTGTGTATTTAAGTATTAACATAAGGAAAGAGAAAAACAAAATACTTTTTTTTTTAAGGGGTATCTATAATTATTAGCTACAAAGCATATAATTAAGCCCTCAAACAAGGATCCAAGATCTACTCAATCTGTGGAATTCTCAATTTAAACAACTTTATGATAGACAAGTTGCACTTTTAGAAGTACACAATCAAATTGCAGGAGAAGAGGAGCATACATTATTTTTCTTACTAGTTATAAAGGATGCCTAGAGTATCTCAATCCTGCAGAAGCATTAAAGTCCTTAATCTCAGGAACACAAAGTTCCTTTTCATATAAATACATACAGCATAGCTTTGTGAATGAGCACAATTATAATGTCCACTTAGCTGTTCAGTTTGCTGTATATTAGGAGGAATATCCTCTCATGGGCAGCAAATGAAACTGTCCTCAAATATTCACATCCATATTCAAAAGATAATGGAGATATCACCACCGCCCAACAAGTTTTGTCATAAACTGGCTTTTTCAGGGACTTTTAACATGGCACGGCTGCAGAAATGCCATCACTATAACGACCAAAACCAAAAATAACAAAAGCAACAAAATTAACAATCACCCCACACCATTACAGTTTACCAAACTACTCCATTTTTACCTGAAAAAATGCTGAGCATTTTCACCAATCAAAGATTCATACCACCACCTTATTTTACAAATTCATACATCAATCACAACATCCAATCACATCTTTATATTATTATTCAAAGTGTCAGGCGCTCATATTCTCATCCCATCTATAAAATGTCAATCATATAAGCAAACAACTTAAAGAAATACTGCCCATTTAACCCTACTATTCAAACCCGCAAGTCTCAAAAGATTTCAATAAAAAAATCCACCTCTGTTCACAGCACAATAAAGACAATCTATATTGCATCCCCTCACACTCAGGATTTGCTGAAGTACAAAAAGCTAATATCATCCACTGAATGATTACAATCAATCCAATGGACCATTATAGGCGCCTCCATTCGAGTGCGTCGGATCGCATTACAATGTTCCACTATTTGGATTTTCTCCGCCTGCTTATTTTTTTCCACGTAGACCATGTTACACTGGCATAAAATCACATATATCACCTGTTGTGGCTCAAACGTTGAACCGGATCGAAAAGTATAAACTTTACCCTTCAGGAATTATAAAAGTCCAAAGAGACAAGAATAAAGAACAAACCTTACATCGCCCTACAATCCAGTGTATTGCTGTCCAAATTCAAAAGTATGCATATAGATCCAAATCCCATGCCAATCCTAGCCCCAGGGAAATCTCCCCTTACTGAGGGTAAAAGTTTGTGCACAGAGACCCTATGTTCCTACTTTCACCTGCATATAGAGTGGGCAGTTTTGTATAAGCCAATTTTTGTGTACAAAGCACTGTTTTACCTGCAGAAATGGCTTTTAAAATTACCCTTCCTGCATACAATGCAGCTAAGATGGAGAAAGTAATTTTGTTTTCTAGTGTAGCCAGGCCCTTGTTTATGTTGTGAATATCATTCAGGGTTCAAGTCCAGCTGGGAGGGAATTATCTTCCTAAGCCCCTGGCATGGTCGATATTTCTTAAATCCACTTGTTCACACTCCAGCTGGATGATGGTCACCAGGTGTAGGAAACCCAGAATAAGACCAAAGTTGAAAATACTAACAAAACAGTCCAATAGCAGTCAGCCCATTCACCGTTTATTCAGCAAGGGCAAAGAACATAAGAACATGCCATACTGGGTCAGACCAAGGGTCCATCAAGCCCAGCATCCTGTTTCCAACAGTGGCCAATCCAGGCCATAAGAACCTGGCAAATACCCCAAAACTAAGTCTATTCCATGTTACCGTTGCTAGTAATAGCACTGGCTATTTTCTAAGTCAACTTAATTAATAGCAGGTAATGGACTTCTCCTCCAAGAACTTATCCAATCCTTTTTTAAACACAGCTATACTAACTGCACTAACCACATCCTCTGGCAACACATTCCAGAGTTTAATTGTGCGCTGAGTAAAAAAGAACTTTCTCCAATTAGTTTTAAATGTGCCACATGCTAACTTCATGGAGTGCCCCCTAGGCTTTCTATTATCCGAAAGAGTAAATAACCGATTCACATCTACTTGTTCTAGACCTCTCATGATTTTAAACACCTCTATCATATCCCCCCTCAGCCGTCTCTTCTCCAAGCTGAAAAGTCCTAACCTCTTTAGTCTTTCCTCATAGGGGAGCTGTTCCATTCCCCTTATCATTTTGGTAGCCCTTCTCTGTACCTTCTCCATCACAATTATATCTTTTTTGAGATGCGGCGACCAGAATTGTACACAGTATTCAAGGTGTGGTCTCACCATGGAGCGATACAGAGGCATTAATGCATTTTCTGTTCTATTAACCATTCCCTTCCTAATAAGTCCTAACATTCTATTTGCTTTTTTGACTGCTGTAGCACACTGAGATTGAGCCGACGATTTTAAAGTATTATCCACTATGATGCCTAGATCTTTTTCCTGGGTGGTAGCTCCTAATATGGAACCTAACATTGTGTAACTATAGCATGGGTTATTTTTCCCTATATGCATCACCTTGCAATTATCCAGAAGAAAACACAAGGCAAAAAAGTCCAAGTGTGTTCAAAGCAGTTTTCCCTAACTTAAAGATGAGTATCCAGGCCAAAACAGGGAAAATTAGGAACAGGATCAAAAATATTAAAGTGAGAAAAAACATAGTTTCCTTGTCTATTCTAGGGCTCCTTGCTGGTCTTCTTTCTCCTGCACCACCATCCATGTTAAAGATATCCTCCTCACTGGTCAAAAGTTGGAAAAAGATCCCCATGCTCAAAAATCTTAAGAATGTCCAAGTCCCTCAAAACTTTCAAACTGTGAGCCAACTCTCCAAAACTTTACAGGTCTCTCAAGTTCTCCAATCAAGAGTCTCTAATTCTTCTCGCTCTTGCTTTCTCTATTGCTCAGGCAAAAAGATCTTTGATTCCAACCTTTCAGGATCCCAGGGGAGGACCCTTCCCTCTAAATTGAATCAATCTACTTTCAAAAATCTCTCTCTCTTTGGTCCAAAAATCCCAGCTGTTGATCAAGACCTCCAGGGATGAAACAATGACCACACAGTCAAGCTCCTCAACTCTTGATGAGCAGAGACCCTCCAAAAACCTCCCTTTCTCTTCCTTTCAGTATCACCTACCCTCTCTCTCGAGTCGCCTTCCCACTAATTCACTGAACATACTCCAAGGGATTTTATACCCCACTGAAGACTTCCCAAAAAAAACTGGGATTTCAGCCAGTGGAGGATTCCAAAACATCAAAACCCCCTTCCACTGCCCAAACTGGAAAAATATTGGGGAAAACAAATATTAGTGACTGGCAAAGCCAGGTCACACTAGTATAGACTTCTCCACCCACCCCTTATCAATGGTGTCTGAAGTAAGCTGCTAGGGTGGTCCAGAGTTAATTTATATAGTTGGAAGATATCCATGGATATCCAATGGATCATTTCTGGTATGGTATGTTAGATGATCCAAAAACACAGACGTGATGCATCGATTATACAAATACACACAAATCTTTTTTGTAAAATAAAATGTAACAGGACAATTGACTGAACAGCCAAATCTGAATGTTCAGTAAACCATCCACTTCTGGAAATTCATAGCACCGTGAAAATATTTTTTTTTTAGCTAGTGGTAAGAACTTTGGATGAACTTACATGGGCTGAGGAGATTCCCCCGCTTGTTTCCCTGCCTAAATCTTTAATTATAAAGTCCTAAAACACCCCTACAAATGCTTATATGTACGTGCAGTGCGGATGATCCAGAATGGACACATGGATTCTCTCTGTCTCTCTTGCTGTCTCTCTACTAGTTTTGGGTGGCACGCTATTTGATTTTTATGTTCACTGGCACAACATTTTATGGCATGTCATTTACTATATTACTACAAGGTACTGTATGGCAGATGCTAAATGTAATCTTGCAGTTCATATTGTGCCAATAAATAGAAACTAAAAAATGGAAGCTAAATAATGCTGTCAGTCATTTCTTGGTTTTGGTTTATATAATCTAGAAGCTCTCTTGACTTGCCTGGCCCATTATCTTTGTGATAATGTTTCAATTTTATTTGTCTAACTGTATTAACGAATGGGGATATTGAGCTCCTGTCCTGGTATTCAAACTAGGCCCTTTCAATTCTAATTATAGATGATTATGACATTGAGGCTGTAAGTGCAATTCAGTTTACAAAGAGCAATAAAGTTAATTTGGTTTCATTAAACATTCACTAATTCAGGAATTATGACTGATACCAACACACCATTATAGCACTGGGAGATCTGTAATAAAAATTAATGCTTATAGTAGTGTCACCACAAATCAATTTCCGATGAACTTTTGTATCTGTGGCACAGCATGAGCAATCTTAGGCTTGCCAGAAGATAAGAGCTATCTGGACTTTGGCTTCCTCCACAAAAATACTTTATTGTTCAGACAACAAAACAGAAAAGAAAACCTGCTTACCTTCTGCAGGGCTGGCAACAAAAGGTTACAATTCACAGTTACGCAGTTCTAACAAACTCCTACTTCTGTCTCCTCTGGTCTGAGGCGTCCATGTTCCCTCTGGGGCCTGCCATTATATCCCTCTCCCCAGGGGAAATACCTTGCACTCAGGATTCCCTGGTGTGCTCTCTTTTAAGGTGGACCAAGTTAAATGCCTGGTCCTAATCTTTTAAGGAGGGTCTGAGGTACACTCCTTTACATACCCTCCCTCTCAGCTTGACCTCACCAGGTCGAGTGCCTGCCTTTACCTGAGTTAACTCCCGAGAAAATGAATTACCAATCCTATTTTCTTTTCTCACTCTTAATTGGGACTTCATTCTTTTTCCTACTGAAGGGTAGGTCTGGGATAGGGATCGTTAAGCCAGAGAATACCTTCATTTTTAACACATGTAGCTGTTTCCTACTATACTCAAGAGAATTAACTTCCAGTTGGGCTTAACCTTTCTTGGGTTACACTCCCCTACCCTTTCTGAGTTGTCAGTTAAAGGTTCCTGGAATTCTCCTGTCCCTCTGACCCATATCGACATGCACAGCAAAGACATTAAAGTCTCTGCTTCAGAGCTCCATTTGTGGCAGTCTCTAAACACAGGGACTTCTTGGATTTTCCTCTTTGGTGCTGCCTTTATGGCCTGAATATATTTAGTTCCCTGTTGCCTTGTACAGGTGTTTACCAAAGAGATGTCATGATTTAGACTGGACTACATTGGCTGCTCATAAGCCGAGTCCAGAGAGTTTTGAATTGGGGAAAGTCATACCCCAGGACAACAGGATATGGGAGGTTGGGGAGTAGCCCACTGATGGCTTGCTTGTCCCACTGGAGTCGTCAGCACCATTTGACTAGTTGGGTATCATTGCTGTTCTCCCTGTATACAGGTGAGCATCGCCTTCTTCTCATAATTGATACACTTCCAGAGTCTGCTAAGGCTAAATTAAACATTTTATCCAACTCCACTGGCATCACAAAGTCACTAAGCTTCAAATAAGGAATAACTACAAAGTTACAAATGGGAAATGCCGTTAACTTGTGTTACCAAGCCTCATCTTCCAGCCAGGGACACTCCTAGCCAAGGTGCCAGTTGCCAGGTTCCCTTGCAATGGGAGGATGCCTATAAGTCTAGAGCCAGCATCCGTCCCTCGCCTTACTTCGCCAGTGCCAACTTTCATATCTAGTGGCAGCTGGGTCACCAGGTTGACATACATAAATTCACTTTCTGCACAGAGGCAGTCTTTAGCCAAATTACCTCTTCTCCCACAGTTAAAACAAGTTGGCAGACTTGGGGTCTGTCATCGGGGTATGGGCTCCGAGCTCTCCTGCTCTGAGGACTGCTGTTGAGATCTTGCGCTCTCACTGCTGCGACGGGGACTCTGAGCAGGTGGCCTTTCCATTCTCCATGACTATTCCGGTATTAACCGCATCTGATAGAAGGCATCTGCCACTTCCAGTGCACTCTCCAGGGTGAGCCCGGGCTGCCAACACATCCACCTCTGCATGGGTTAGTCTAGGCCATCCAGGAATTGCTCTAGAAGGATATGGTTGGATTTGAGGTTTTTCTTCATCTCTGGCTGTAGCCACTTCTAACTGGCATTCTATAGCCAATGGAAAAGACTTTGTGGATTTTCTTTGGGCTGAAGGGTGCTACGCCAGAACTGTTGTCAATATGTCTCTGTAGTATATTCTGCTCTTTCCAAGATGGCGGTTTTGACATCTGCGTAGTTGGCTCTCCGATCTGGATTGGAAGCTTGAAAAGCTGCTTGGCTTTTGCCTGTAAGCAGATTCATCAACTACATGGTCTAGGTGATCTCTAGGCAGCCGGCCATGCGGGCGGTTCTTTCAAATTTTTTAAGAAAACATTTGGCCTTCTCCTAGCTTCATTTTAGTATTTTAATTTGTATTTTGATGTTTTTATAATTACTGTAATTCGCCTAGCACAAGTTGTAGGCGATAAGTAGCCTAATGGTTAGAGCAGTGGGCTATGACCAGGAGACCAACGTTCAAGTCCCACTGTTGCTCCTTGTGACCTTGGGCAAGTCACTTTACCCTCCATTGCCTCAGGTACAAGCTTAGATTATAAGCCCTCTGGGGATAAGGAAATACCTACAGTAGCTGAATGTAATCCACTTTGAAGTGCTTAAAAAGTGTGAAAAAAATAGATAAATACATTTTAAACAAAACAGGAAGTGAGTGGCATGTCCATGTTGTGGCGGTTTACATTGCTTGGGCAATTTGTGTCAGCGCCCCCGGTGCTGGTTCAACACTCCCAGTTGCTGGCCAAACTGTTCCTGTAGGGTTTGATCCCTGGAGCTGTTGCTGCCCTTCTGCAAGGGCTTATATTACTTGCTTCTTTTCAGAAAGTTAAAGAGGGAAGAGCAAGAAAAATTCTGCCTGTTCAGATTTAATTGACTTTTTACATTCCTGTCTGTCCAGATAGGCTTATCCCTTTAACCTGTTTGTATTTTCCTTTGTAGCCAGGCCCCAGAAAAGGTTTTAACACAGTTTGTTTCATGAACAGTCTTAAGCTTGTCAGAAGATAGAGTAGTCTGGACTCTGGCTTTCTCCACAAAAATACATTATTGTTCAGATAAGAAAACGGAAAAGAAAACCTGCTTGCCTTCAGCAGGGCTAGCAACAAAAGGTCACAATTCATCGCTAAGCAGTTCTAACAAACTCCTACTTCTGACTCCCCTGGGTTGAGGCCTCCCTTCTCCCTCTGGGGCCTGCCATTATATCCTTCTCCCCAGGGAAAATGTCCTGCACCCAGGGTTCCCTGGTGTGCTGTCCTTAAGTTGAACCAGACTAAATACCTGGTCCTGATCTTTTAAGGAGGGTCTGAGGTACACTCCTTTACAGTCTCCTAAAATTAACTAACATTTTGTTCTTCTCTAGATTATTTCTAGTAGTTCTTGGACATAAGTTATTTTGGACCTTAAGTGACAGTTTCATACCACTTTGATCTCGTCTCTTATTCTCCAGAGTTTACATAAGTAATTTTTTATAGTTCTTTTTGCTAATGCTATATTTTGAAAGTGTTGATTTTATTTTGCATATTTTTCTGTTCAGAATTTTTGCTTTTGAACCAATTTTACTTCTGTACAAATCTCTGAGTCTAACTAGAAGAGACCTCAATCCAGAATGTGCTGGATCAATAGCTCCCTGAAAATATGAACAGGAACTTTTTGTTTGCTAAAAAAACAAAAAAGGGCAAAAACTGTATTAGTCATGCTTTTTATAGCATTTGCAGACTCTTTTTCTTTTTTTTTTTGCAGTGACTTTACTGAGTTTTATTTTTTTCAGCCTTTTGCAGAAATTCTCCTACTCAAGTCTATGGCAAATATTCCATGAAGCTGCAATTACTGCTGCTGAGACTACTACAGGTGCATGTGCAGCTGTGACTGCAAGCACAGTGGGATTACCCCCACCTACGCCTTCTGCTGTAGTTGCTTGTGTGTATGTTTGTTTATTAAAATTTCTTAATCGCTTTATGCAAACATTCTAAGCAATTTGCAAAATGACTTACAAAATGATTACAATTAATAAATAACATAAAATCATACAACAATCAGAAAAACACATACAAAATCACGACAGACATAAATCAAAGTAACCAGATGCTAATCGGGGAAAACTATGGAATGGTTACACAGTTTTTCAGTAGCTTGTGTGATTGAACTCCCCCAGCCCGACACTATATGCCTTAGTTCCATTTCCTTTTTCTTAAACATCTTGAGCTATCCAGACCATCTTGTCCTCCTCCCCATAAGACAGCTGGGATTAGTTGCCCATGTCCTTTATAACCAGCCATTTTGTAGTAAGAGGTGTGGCTAGAGTCAGTGCAGAGAGTCAGGATGTAGATTTTTTTATCTCCCTGGTGAGGCCTCACCAGTTTCCCTTTTTGGAGGGGATTCGCTGTGCACAACCTGCCAGTGGATTCTAGGTATTTAGCTACAGTAAGGATATCTTTGTTGGCCTGAATCCTTTTGGAGCTTGCACTCCATGACTGAAGATCAGTGAGTCCACTCACTCCCTGAACGAGGCAAGCTCCTGTGACAAGCTTGGCTGTGTGAGGTGCGTGAAGGCTGGAAGGACTCTACCACGGAAGGGACTGTCTTTCACTCTGTTCCTTTGATGAAGGTCAACCTCGCTGGCCGTACCCAGAATGCAGAGGCAGAAGACCAGGGAGTTCATTCTCCCCATGAATGTGGTAAGCACCTGTGACAGCAGAAATCCAATCTAGAAAGGTTTTAGTGGAAGAAAGTATATTTCTTTTGTTGTGAGGAGGGTTTTCAGTCACCCCTCCTCACAGTGGGAACTTGGCTGGGTCAGCAGGTTCCCACCTTCAAGGAGTCAACCATACAGGATAACTACAATGAGAGAAGTACGATCAAGAAGACCCTTCTAGATCTCCACAAGTATGTGATCAGGACAAGGGGCTGGGTATTTGGGAAGATGCTAGACTATCAGGTAGGATTTTCACTACGCTAGAAGAGGATCCCTGACCTAGTTTAAGCCACTTGAAGTGCTTTAGCGCACATTTTACATCACCATTTGCTGAAGGAAAGGTCACCTACCCAGATTACCTAATTGTAATGGAAACAGCATGTAACTGCACACTTATTTCAAGATGGACTTAAATTTGCCTTTAATCAATCAGTAAATTATTACTTAACACCCAGTTCCTGGTCTTGCCTGTTCTTTCACAGTATCTCCCTCCTGGGGATGCCACAGGTACCAACACATACATAGGATCACAGGATCACACACCACTGTCTGGCCCATAGACGAGAGTCTCCCCCCATAAAAAGAATCCCTCTGGGGATCAGGAGTCAAGTTGGGAAGGAGTCAACTAGCTGGAGCAGCCCCAGAGCTTATAAATTGAATGTGTGCCCTGAGGGAGTAACCACTCCCAAAAAAAGACTACATATTTGACATCCAAAAAACATGGGGCTAGAGGACAGTGGAAGAATGTGATTTTGTATTCCAGATGAGAAATTTGGAGTTCAGTGTATGTATCATGTTTAGAAAGCTGTTGAATGCTGAACTTTTTAGACAGGCTTTTGAAATATTATGATATGACATTTTATGATATGTAATTTTGATTTATTATGTAATGTTGTATTTGTGTGTTTATTGTATTATGAAGTTTTATTTTTGATGTTTTAATATATTGTTTTATGTCAATTTTGTGATCCGTTTAGCACATATTTCAATATAAATGGAATATAAAAGCCTTTAATTAATTAAATAAATGAATCTTATACTTAGAAGTGAAAGAAAATTTATTGCAATTTTTAACTAAAATGGCGATTTTTCTCTTGCTTGGGCATCAGCAGGAAAGGAAGCACGCCAAATGAGAAACTCGTGTGATGTATGTGTCTGATGTCATTACTACGTAACTGATGTACAGCAAATGGAGTACTATAAAAGCGGTGGCACAGACAGACGTCATCCTCAGCACGAGGGACGGTGTGCATGGGTGTGTAAGCAAAGCAATCGAGAGTGTAGGCTGCAAATTTTCCAATCCAGCGAGACTGCGATTAAAGCTAGCGATTATCATTCAACCAACAAATTGATTATTTATTAAAAACTTAAAAGGACATTTCGAGTTTGTATGCCTAAAGTGAGCTAGTGAAAGAAAAAGCCCCAAACTATGAAATGCGACGATTCGGTTAGTGAGATAGCTGATAAACCTCTCTTAAAGCCATTCAGCTCCAGTGAGAGCAGTCCAAACACAGTGTGGGAAGAATTGTACTCGTACAAACCCTGCAAGGACAGTGGGTGAGAGAGACAGTGGTACCCTTTTGTGGCCCGGGGCATGTCTTTGGCCTTACAGAGGTGGCGCATCCAGTACAATATTGAGCAGGCCTTCGTATGTCATTCACAGGATGAGTGCAATTCTTGCCATACAGTGTGCAGACTGCTAGGCATGCCAGAGGCCAGAGCAGGTATTTAATCATTGCTTTTACTGCAAGGGGCTGTTATTTCAAGATGTTGGTGTGGGACTCGGGATCACCATTAGCTGGCAAGGAGATCCTTCGGGTACCAGTGCATTTTGCCAGATGGTGATACACTAAAGTGGTGGGCACAAATCTCCGGTGGGGTCAGACTAGAGCAGCAGTAGCACCAGGAAAGTAAAAACAGTTGCGGCTGAAAAGCCACCCTTTCCTACTGTGCCAATCAGTCCCATAGCAGTGGGTGCAGCTAAGGTGGATGCTAGGCGCAGCCAGGCCTTCTCCTTCAGCAATAGCCCCAACGCGGTGGCAGAAGCCATCATCAAAGATTCCTCTGAGGGCAGGGAAAGATGCAATGCTGGTACGCCTTCCTTGGCAATCAGGTAGAGGCCTTGGAATGAAGAGAGCTGGAGACAGCCATGAATGCCTCCATAGTTGGGCAAGGTCAGGGGTTATCTAAACCCTGCTACTGGAAACTCCACAGCCGTCAACTCCAACAAGAATACCTCCAGATTAGCTAACTGTGATGTCAGCTGCTTGTATGAGTCTTGGAAAAACATCTTCCATGGATACGCAATCCATGAGTTCTGGCTTGTTGGGCTGGACGAGGCTTACAATGAATTACCTGTTCTTCAACAGAAGGGACTGGAGTATCACTATCACTGCAGAACAAGCCGAGGCTCTTTACATGGTGGATACTCCAACAGTGAACCTAATGGTATAGGCTCAGAAGACTTACTGTGAGAACTTTTGGATGGCCATGGAGGTGTTGGTACTGCCATCCAGCTTGGAAGGAGACTCTACCCTGCCCAGTGGATTGCCTTACTCCTATGGGAGAAGGTCTACTTCGGCCGAGATTATTGCTCCATCTAGAGTTTCAGAAGCTTTCAGCAAAGAGGACCTGCTAGACTAGCCCTTACCCCCTGAGGTCAGGGATCAGTCCTGGGCTGTGCCGAGTCTCCTGAAGAAAGACCAAAATTGTCCAAGGTTTCCCATGGTCAATGGCTGTTAGAATATTGTGTGCATGCTATGTTTGGCTTACAATATCCTTACATGCTGTAAGCCAAAATTCATGTAATGAACTTTATCAAGGAAAACCGAGAAGTCTGATTGGCAGAGCATGCCGACAGGTCAATAGTAAAAGACTCAACTACCCCAGAATATCGACGTGAACACCATAATTATCACCGAACTCTGGATCGTAAAGTTACTGAGCTGCACTGGGGCCGTAATATCTACAAACATGCTGTAGTTTTTTATCCACAGTGTGGGGATCAGCATACCTATGCCATAAATTGCATCCTTCCTAATGGAGTCACCATCCAGAAGCCTAATCCAAATCATTATGAGCCCAGGAGATTGTCCAAGCCCAAGTACCCTCCAGTAGATGAGCTGATTGCCCTTTGAGTTGAGACTGACTTTAACAGACTGCACAGACACCTCTGAAGGGACATTTCTTTTGTATTTTGTGTGTCTGTGATTTGTTTCACATTTTTTTCCAGTTTGGCTTGTTATTTATTTATTTATTTATTTATTTATTTATTTATTAAAGGCTTTTATATACCGACTTTCTTGATACAAATCAAATCAACTTGGTTTACATCGAACTAAGCAGTAACTATAACCAACCAATCAACAAGAGACAATTTAAGGAGCATAAAGTTACATTATAACAAAGCATGCCTTAACGGAGTAGGAAATAAAGAAGGGGAGAGTGAAGCTAAAGTACTATATACATGGGAGGGAGGCGAGGAGCCGACCTCATGATAACTTGTAGGCGTGATTTAGCATTTGTTTATTTACATAAGTGATGGAACAATTCTAAATCAGGCTGTTGGGCTAGTAGTGGGGAAGGCTCGGCAGAACAGCCATGTATTTAGTTTCTTTTTAAAAGTTAGTAGACAAGTTTCCTGCCTGAGGTCCGGAGGCATGGCGTTCCAGATGGAGGGACCTGTGATCGAGAATGTCCAGTCTCTGATGTTTGAGTGGTGCACAACTTTGATTGGAGGAACATGTAAGGATCCCTTGTAGGCATCCCTTAAGGGTCTGGCCGTCGAGTGCAATTTGAGAGGGTGTAGCAGATCAAGAGGGGTCTGATGGTGAATATTTTTATGGATAATTGTGAGTGATTTATGGAGAATCCTGAAGTTTACTGGGAGCCAGTGAAGATCTTTTAGAATGGGAGAGATATGTTCTCTCCGATTGGTATTCGTCAAAATTCTCACCACTGCATTTTGGAGCAACTGGAGGGGTTTTATAGTAGAAGCCGGGAGACCTTGCAAGATGGAATTGCAGTAGTCGATCTTGGAGAATAGAATGGCTTGGAGGACGGATCTGAAATCATAATGGAATAGGAGGGGTTTGAGTTTTTTGAGTACTTGTAACTTGTAGAAGCACTCCTTTGTAGTGTGTTTTATAAATTGCTTTAGGTTCAGGTGACTATCAATTATGACTCCAAGATCTCTAGCGTGGGATATTTGTATGTTAGCTTGCAATTGGTGATGGAAGGGACTGCCTTCTGGAGTGATTAGCAATAGTTCTGTCTTGGAAGTGTTGAGCACCAGGTTGAGGCTTGAAAGGTGATGGTTGATCGTTTGCAGGTGAGAGTTCCATAACCTGAGTGTTGAGTCCAGTGAGTTGGATCTGGGGATTAAAATTTGAACATCGTCTGTGAATATATAGAACTTAAGAACATAAGAACATAAGAAATTGCCATGCTGGGACAGACCAAGGGTCCATCAAGCCCAGCATCCTGTTTCCAACAGAGGCCAAAAACCAGGCCACAAGAACCTGGCAATTACCCAAACACTAAGAAAGTTTTAGATTTGAGAGTACGTGGCAGAGAGGGAGTATGTCGATCTTAAACAGGGTGGGCGATAAGGAGGAGCCCTGGGGGACTCCGAATGGGGCGTTAGTGTGAGAGGATTCCTTGTTATTGATTTTAACCTTATAGCCTCTATTGCTAAGGAAGGAGTTGAACCATCTAAGAGCTGATCCTGCAATTCCTATGTCTGAAAGCCGGTTTAGAAGGGAATTATGATTTACAGTATTGAAAGCTGTAGAGATGTCGAGAAGAGCTAAGAGGAACGACTGTCCTTTATCAAAGCCAATGTATATTTGATCAAGGAGTGAGGTGAGGAGGGTTTCGGTATTGTGTTCTTTTCGGGGAACCATATTGTGACGGGTGTAGAATGTTATGGTCTTCCAGGTAATTTGAAAGTTGCTTATTTACGATTTTCTCCATGATCTTAGCTACAAACGGGAGATTTGATATGGGGCGGTAGTTGTTGAGGTCGTCCGGGTCCAGGTTCGGTTTTTTGACTATGGGTTTGAGGGTAGCCAATTTGAGAGCATCCGGGAATATTCTTTGAGAGAGGGAACAATTGATAATATCAGCTAGATATTTGGAGATGTATTCTGGTATGAGAATCAGAAATTTGGAAGGTATTTGGTCCAGAGGGTGGGTCGAAGGTTTCATTCTTTTTATCAGGGTTTCCACCTCTATAGTGTGAGTAGGATCAAAGGATTCCAAGCTTATGTCTGTGTTCGGTAGGTGGAGGGTATCTATTGGGTATCCATTGGGTATTGTTGCCTGAAATTAGAGAGTTTAAAAGAACTGTTAGCCTGCCCTCCATGGGGATGAAGATCTTCAGAAAGAACTGTTGCCTACCCTCTAGAGAGAGTGAAAGGGAAAATACAGACTGTAAGCCAGTCCTCCATGGAATGGTGAAGCTCAGAATACTCTCTGGGTGAGGGGGTACCTCACTCTGAGAGACTTTTAGACCAATTGGCACAACTATTGAATAAAATGGAAATTTGACTATTTACCACTTATATATCATAATAATATTGTTCCATGCTATCATGCTGTTTCACTTGTTGAGTGTTTTCCTGCCTAGTGGTTGCTTATAAACTTTTAGAAAAGTTATAAAAACCAGTGTTTCGATTTATTTATTGCCATTTTATGATTAACTATTTATTTCACTTACAGGTGGAGTTTCCTAACAAGACCTGACACCCTTCATACTAATTTTATTTTCCAAATACTACCTTGCAGATATATTAAATTTCTGTGTCCTATTAAGTAGTAAAGTGGATTTTCTGTCACACCTTATATGATAGAATGGAGAAGGAGAGTATTACTCTTTGTATAATGAAGTATTTTAATGTATTCAGTATTCCCCCTTTGGGAATACCTCCAATGAAGAATAAGTGAAATTTAACTGACTTTTGCTGGCAGAAAAGGAACTAAAGGGGAGCATGTAATATGTATCACTGTTGTTATTCTTTCTTGCATTTCCATGGATGGTGAGAGAATCCACTTCAGACCCAAATGTGGTGGCAGTGCCATCCAGTCACTACCAGTGGCAATGCTGATATTCATCCCAATTAACTCTATTATTATTAAATTTACGGGAAGTATGGGCCCAATGGATTGTGTATCTGTATTGATGTGCATTCACAAGTGGAGATTGATGTTTGTGAACGCTGTAAGATGGAGCAGCATAAGAGATCATACATTTATCTACATGATCATCTTTCATTTTAGTTTGTATATGACTAATGAACTAAAGAAGATTGATGTAAGCCCCTGAGGCAGCCGTTTTGTTACGGCGAAACTCGGCCAGAGTCGGGCTACCCTTGTGTCTCCACTTCAATAAAGGATTAATTGTTGACTACAGGCATCTATTTTCTTCTTTTCATCCTAATGGTTTGGAAAGCCCTGACCTGCATCTTGTTTGTTGACCTTTAGCTAAGTGGGCTAACATGACAGTCACACTACTTTTGATGGGGAAAATTTTCACGTATACTATAGATGCAAGAGTTGTAATTTTTATTTTATATTTATTTGAATTTTCTTAGATAATGGTTAAAAGTGACGTGAAAGAGGCTATTTTAGCCAAAAAAAAAATCCTTCAAAAATTGGAAGAAGGATACATCTGAAGAAAATAGGATAAAGTGTTGCGGTCCGGTCCGCGAAGCTCGCATCCCGGCCCTTACCTCGAGGGCCTTGTCCAGCTGGGAACAAAGCAGAGTCAGGACCTGGGCGTCCCCGTGGGGGAGACGCCATTGCTGGCCTGCCTCTAGGTGCGCGCGCGTGGCTGCCCCGCCCTGCACTTTTCTAGGCAGTTTCCCGCCTGAGGGTGGCTCCGCCTCTAGTCTGACGTCAGATGCCGCGGCCTACTTAGGGTCACTGCGGACACCAGATCAGCGCCTTGCAACAGGGTTCCCTCGGTCCCCTGTTGCCTCGAGCCCCAGAATCCGCCAGCACCCTGGCTACTCCGTTCCTGCCTGCCTGCCTGCTGTGCTGGTACTCGTCTTGCTCTCTTGTACTGGTCCCTGCCTGTCTACAGCCCAAGCCGGGTTCCTGCCTGTCTATAGCCCAAGCCGGGTTCCTGCCTGTCTTTAGTCCAAGCCGGGTTCCTGCTTGTCTACAGCCCAAGCCGGGTTCCTGCCTGTCTTCAGCCCAAGCCGGGCTCCTGCCTGTCTCCAGCCCAAGCCGGGTTCCTTCCTGCCTTGGCCAAGTCTGATACTCGCCTGCTTCCACTCCATTGGCTGCCGTATCCATCCTGGTCCAGCCCCGAGCCTTGCCTAAGTCCCAGCGGTCGGGCCCCTACGGGCTCCTCCCAGGGGGGCTCCGACTTCCAGGGTGAATCTCCTAAGTCCCAGCGGCTGGACTCCCAAGGGCTCCTCCCGGGGGAGTACCAGCTTCCAGGGTGAAACCATCTCCACCTGTCCGCCAGAGGTCTGCCTCCCGGCCTGTTCAGTCGAGACCAGTGAAGCCCTTCCCGAGTCTTCTGTAGGCCAGCCCAAGGGTCCACTAGTCCATTGTTCACAACATAAAGCATAAGCATTATCAAGTTAAGTGTAAAACATTGATGAGACAGGCAAAGAGAGAATTTGAAATGAAGTTGGCCGTAGAAGCAAAACCTCATAATAAAAACTTTAAAAAATATATCCGAAGCAAGAAACCTGTGAGGGAGTCAGTTGGACTGTTAGATGACCGAGGGGATAAAGGGGCTCTTAGGGAAGATAAGGCCATTGCAGAAAGACTAAATGAATTCTTTGCTTCCATGCTTACTAATGAGGATGTTGGGGAGATACCAGTTCCGGAGATGGTTTTCAAGAGTGATGATTCAGATGAACTGAACCAAATTACTGAGAACCTGGAAGATGTAGTAGGCCAGATTGACAAACTAAAGAGTAGCAAATCACCTGGACTGGATGGTATGCATCCTAGGGTACTGAAGGAACTAAAAAATGAAATTTCTGATCTATTAGTTAAAATTTGTAACCTATCATTAAAATCATCCATTGTACTTGAAGACAGGAGAGTGGCCAATATAACCCCAATATTTAAAAATTGGCGTTCCAGGAAACTATAGACCAGTGAGCCTGACTTCAGTGCTGGGGAAAAATATTGGAATCTATTCTAAAGGTCAAAATAATAGAGCATATAGAAAGACATGGTTTAATGGAACACAGTCAATATGGATTTACCCAAGGGAAGTCTTGCCTAACAAATCTGCTTCATTATTTTGAAGGGGTTAATAAACATGTGGATAAAGGTGAACCGGTAGATGTAGTGTATTTGGATTTTCGGAAGGCACTTGGCAAAGTCCCTCATGAGAGGCTTCTAAGAAAACTAAAAAATCATGGGATAGGAGGCAATGTCCTTTCATGGATTACAAACTGGTTAAAAGACAGGAAACAGAGAGTAGGATTAAATGGTCAGTTTTCTCAGTGGAAAAGGGTAAATAGTGGAGTGCCTCAGGGATCTGTACTTGGACCGGTGCTTTTCAATATTTTATAAATGATCTGGAAAGGAATATGATGAGTGAGGTTATCAAATTTGCGGATGATACAAAATTATTCAGAGTAGTTAAACACAAGTGGATTGTGATACATTGCAGGAGGACCTTGCAAGACTGGAAGATTAGGCATCCAAATCAAATGGCAGATGAAATTTAATGTGGACAAGTGCAAGGTGTTGCATATAGGGAAAAATAACCCTTGCTGTAGTTACACAATGTTAGGTTCCATATTAGGAGCCACCACCCAGGAAAAAGATCTAGGCATCATAGTGCAAAATACCTTGAAATCATCGGCTCCGTGTGCTGCAGCAGTCAAAAAAGCAAACAGAATGTTAGGAATTATTAGGAAGGGAATGGTTAATAAAATAGAAAATGTCATAATGCCTCTGTATTATGAGACCGCACTTTGAATATTATGTACAATTCTGGTCACCGCATCTCAAAAAAGATATAGTTGCGATGGAGAAGGTACAGAGAAGGACAACCAAAATGATAAAGGGAATGGAACAGCTCCCCTATGAGGAAAGGCTGAAGAGGTTAGGACTGTTCAGCTTAGAGAAAAGACGGCTGAGGGGGGATATGATAGAGGTCTTTAAGATCATGAGAGGTCTTAAATGAGTAAATGTGAATTGGTTATTTACATCGGATAATAGAAGGACTAGGGGGCATTCCATGAAGTTAGCAAGTAGCACATTTTAGACTAATCAGAGAAAATTCTTTTTCACTCAGCGTACAATTAAGCTCTGGAATTTGTTACCAGAGGATGTGGTTAGTGCAGTTAATGTAGCTTGGTTCAAAAAAAGGTTTGGATAGGTTCTTGGAGGAGAAGTTCATTAACTGCTATTAATCAAGCTGACTTAGGGAATAGCCACTGCTATTAATTGTGTCAGTAGCATGAGATCTTCTTGGTGTTTGGGTAATTGCCAGGTTCTTGTGGCCTGGTTTGGCCTCTGTTGGAAACAGGATGCTGGGTTTGATGGACCCTTGGTCTGACCCAGCATGGCAATTTCTTATGTTCTTATGTTCTAATACCAGAAATAGCAAATATCAAAATATCTCAATTAGAGTATTCCACTTACATTTTATGGGGGACAATAAAAGGCTTCCTTAAACAGACAGATAATTCAAAGCTATAGTCGATGTAACACCTGCAGCAAAATATAACGCTTGTACCTCTTCAGAAATTCATTCGAGATGTTGCTAATATTGAATCATCACAACTATTATCCACCACAGATATTTTATTTTGTTCAAATTTTATATTTAAAAGGTTCTTAGCTTATTCATAGTCTAAGATCAGATAAACATCACTCTGCAAGACAACTCATAATTTAGCCAAGGTACTGCAATGTTTGGCTTAATTTTAAGAAATTCTGATTCCAATAAAACAAAGAGAAGGGCGAACAAAATGATAAAGGGGATGAAACAAGTCACCTATGAGGAAAAGCTAAAATGGTATATTAGGCTCTCCGATTGGGAGAAGAGACAGCTAAGGGATAGAGGTCCATAAAATAATGAGTGGAGTGGGACAAGTAAACATGAATCAGTTGTTTACTCTTTCAAAAAGTAAAAAGACCAGAGGATATGCAATAGAGTTACTAGGCTAATACATTTAAAACAAATAGGAGAAAATATTTTTTTTACTCAGTGCATAATTAAACTCTGGAATTCATTGACAGAGATGTGGTGAAAGCTGTTATAGTAGCTGGTTTTTAAAAAGAGTTGGGCATGTTCCTAGAAGAAAAGTCCATAAATTATTAAGGTGGACTTGGGAAAATTCACTGCTTATCCCTGGGTTAAGCAGAATGGAATCTATCAACCTTTTGGGATCTTGCCAGATATTTGTGACCTGAATTGGCCAATGATAGAAACAGGATACTGGGATTGATTGGATCTTTGGTCTGACCAGTATGGCAAATCCAATGTTCTTATAAATATTTTCCGGCATGCTTGTGTCACCCGAGAGAAATCATAAAAGACATGGGCATATTGACCTTTCTACTACATGACCTTTTATTATTTCTTTTAACATGAGAAATTATTAATTCTTTATCAAATTCTGTGTAAAAGGAAATTAACAAGACAACACCAATTTTCTTAGGAAAATCTCTTTATTCTTCCATTAGTGATGAATGAACTTTGTTTTCTGCCAGATCCTAAGGAGAAGGATGTGCAAAAGTTTATCTATTCTTAATAAATGGTCAGAATGAGTATCCAGACTTTTTCCCAGATAAGTTATTCTCTTTTCAACTGAGCCAGAAATAACCCCTGCTGCCCCTTCTGAAAGACATTGGCAAACATTTGCATCTTTTATTTTACATTATAAAAATAAAATAGTTTTTACCCTTTCCTATGTCTGTATAATTTATATTCTTTTTATTGGGTGATGAAAAGGGATCTGAAGTATCAGTACATGGAGGAGACCTCAGGAATGGGGAGAAGAGAAGTACAGGGTGATAAGACCTAGGATAGGAAGAGGAAGGGAATAGATTCCAGAATGTAGTGAGGAAAAGGGGAGAGGATTGGGGATGAGGGGAAAAGAGGAAAAGAGGGCTGGTGATGAGGAAGGTGGGGAAGATCAAGGCAGAGCTGTAGCTAGACAATTAGGCACCTATGGCCTAGTGAAAATCTGTGCTCTCCCCCTTTACAGAAGACATGTCACTGTTATGAACTGTGCTGCCCGCGGGTTTCCCCGCGAGCAGACTCACTTACCATGCTGCTTTCTTCACCCGACACAGCAGGGACCTCCTGCGCGGCTGGAGCCACGGACTGTCGCTGCCCACATGGCCCAGAGGCCGCCCCGGATTACTGTGTCCTCCGCGGTCAGAGCCGCGGCCTGCCTGCCTCTCTCTGCGGGGCCAGGACCGCCCCTGACGGGATTACCATCTTCGCGGCGCTAAGGCCGCATCCCCGGGCCGGAATGGCGGCTTGAGGCACCCCCGGGGTCTCCCGCAGCGGCTGGAGCCGCTGCCGACGTCAGGGACTGCTCCTCAGGCTCTGCCTGCGTCTCTACACGTTGACGTTGGTGCAGGCCGCTGTCCGCGGTCCTTCACAGCTCCCTGCTGCTTCTTAGGCGCCAGCTCGTGCCTCTCTGCTAGATTTAAAGGGCCAGGCACAGGAAGTGTGCTGGCCCCACCTTTAATGGAACTTCCTGCTTTAGCCCTATAAAGGGCTGCTCCGTCAGTCTGTTCCTTGCCTTGCATCAGAGTGACATCCCTCTGGAGGCTCCTGCCTGCCAGAGCCTTGTAAGGTCTTCTGTTCTTCGTGGAGCTCCTCGTCTCATCTGCCTTCTACCACGTCTTCATGTCTTGATGTCTCGTCTGAGGTCCCGGTCCATGTTCTGATGTCTCGTCATGATCTTCCTCCTCCTGTTGTGCCTGCCTTCCAGGATGTTCTTCTCTGCGTCTTCGTCTGGTGCTCCTGAGCCTTCTGTTCCTGTAGAGCTGTGGTTCTCGGATGGTGTATGCCTGAGATTGGTGCAGCCTGCAGGTGGGATTGGTCCCTGTGCTCCGGAGCCTCTGTTCCCGCCAGCCATAGAAGGAGCTTCGGGTGACACTAGCTTCGTCATTGGAGTTCCTCCATGCCTGGGTCTTCCCTGCGCTGTCCCGTTCTCCTCGTGGTCCATGACCATCCTCCAAGGGCTGTGTAGGGCGTGCAGTGGGACAGGGTGGTCCGTGACTCAGTCCCGCGGGTGGCCTGAGTAGGGCGCCCTGAGAGACAGTGCAAATGTCCTTCTGCCCAGCTGTTGTCAAGTACCAAGTGTCTTCATTAGTGATGCCGCCGCATCAACCAAGTGTCTTCGTTTATGATGCCGTCGCATCATCTAAGTGTTTTGCCAGCGATGCCGTCGCATTGACCATAGTCCTGTCTATGTGTCAAGGCCTCCGTCTGCCCTCAACCTCAGGCCAGGCCTGCTGCTCCATGCTGTTCCGCAGCAGGTCCGAAAGGGCTCGGAATGGTCGGAGGATCATTCAACTTCCAACATCCTTGGATTTTGGCCTTGGGAGCTTGCAGGCCTGGCAGAGGGTCAGCCCATTAGCCATACGGAGCCCACCGTCAACCCTCGGCTCGGCCCGGAAGGTCTGGGCCCGGGCTGAGGCCCAATGGCACACTAAACCATCAGAGTGTAACAGTCACCACAAGTTGGGAGACTCTGTTAAATGTTTGTACAGCAATCGCAATGGCCAGTGCAAGGGTATTAGGCACCCTAGGAAGAACTTATAGCCTTGCACCCCCACCCCATATTATGCTTTGTTGGTGTTGTGGGCCCTTGGTCATAGCAAGAGATGGAACCTCCCACAGGGAGGAGCCCTGTGGGGACTTGCTGTGATAGGCTGGCTCTAATGGTACACACACAGAAGTCAATTTATTTATTTATTTATTTATTTATGTAAAGATTTTTTTTTATATACCGCGGCACGTGTGGCACATCACCTCGGTTTACAAGCAACATTAATTCAGCAAAGCGCTTTACAATAAAACATATTAACTAGAGACAATAAACAAGTAGTAAGTTTAACCAATAACTAGGAGCATGAATAAATAAATAGTGTCTAGGGGAGAGAATAACAATGGAGAAGTGTTATGAAGGGGAGCCAACAATTAGTAAAAGACCATTAAAAATTATGCATTTATAAATGATTTTACACGAAAAAGAACAAAGCACAGTCTTCTGAGGTAAAAGTATCACTTACAAAATGTATTTTATATTTGCATGCACTGCTGAGGTGCCAACCAGAAAACCCTGCAAAAAAGCAAGAGAAACTTGGAATCTACATGGTATTAGGCCTACTATAATAAGTCTTGGGCATGGGCAAAAAGAATTTCTATATAAAAGAGTACTAACTGCCAGCACTCAAACAGCAACAACC
Source organism: Rhinatrema bivittatum (assembly GCF_901001135.1). Taxonomy (NCBI): domain Eukaryota; kingdom Metazoa; phylum Chordata; class Amphibia; order Gymnophiona; family Rhinatrematidae; genus Rhinatrema; species Rhinatrema bivittatum. The sequence continues at coordinate 46,823,812 of NC_042623.1, read as the reverse complement.
CTACCTGTTGCGAGCGCGTCCTCCACGCTGATGACGATTCGAGGGCTGGGAGGCCTTTCGGATCCTGCTGCGAGCGTGAGGAGCGTGGTCGCCTCTGGAGCAGGTGTAGTGAGCCCTTGGGCCACGGCGAGACTCAGGGAGGAGCCCCAAGCCACACCGTGGGAGGTGAGCCGGTGCAAGCATGGAGAGCTAGACGAGGCAAGGCTGAAGCAAGGACGAGAGAACAAGGTCTGACCCTCAACCGGACCTGCATGCCCACGGCAACCAACAACGCAATGTTGATTGATGAACGGTCCTCCGACTGTTCCAAGCCCTTTTGGACCTGCCGCTTGGGCAGCAGGCCGGACAGAGGATGAGGGCAGACAGAGTCCTTGGAACACAGAAGACTTCATAGACGAGGGCTGGGAAGGAAGACATGGGCACAGTCTCTCAGGGCACCCTGCACAGCCCACCGACACGGGCGGACCCAATGGGCTGGTCGCAGACCACCCTGTCCCACTGCGCACCCTACACAGCCTGAAGGCTGGTCATGGACCACGAGGAGAGCGAGACATGCGCAGGGAAGATCCAGGTGAGAAGGAACTCCGATGTCGGGACCAATGACATCCGAAGCTCTGACGGCTGGCAGGTACAGAAGCTCCAGAGCACAGGGACGAATCCCTCCTGTTGGCCACTCCGGGGCCCAACAGGACAGAAGGCTCAGGAGCACCAGACGAAGACACAGGGCAGAACATCCAGAACTGGATCAGGAACAACATCTAGGAACATCTGGAACCAACATCAAGGAAACAGGCAGATACACAGAACAGGAAGCTGTCAAGACAAGCGAGACCACAGAGGACCTGGATCGGGCAAAGGACACAGGCAACTGTGGAACCTAATCCGAAGGCAAACAGGAACTGAAGTGAAAGTCTTTTTATACTGCTGTATGCAGGCAACTCCCTGGGAGGAGTTCACCTGGACTGCCCCTTGCTGGCCCTATAACTGCGGTGGAGTGCTGCGGGCCGGCTCCTAGGGAGAAGGGTGTGGCCGAACCAGGAAGTCCAAGTAGAGCCAAGCAAGCCACAGGCAGGCCTCAAGAACAGCGAGGCCTCCCAGGCCCTGGAGCAAGTGCTGGATAGTTCGCAGGCAAGGCCCTGGCTTCGGAGCGGCCTCTAGAAGAGAAGGTAAGATGCCTCCTGTGGCGCAGCAACAGGAGGGATCTCAACACTACCTATGAAAGTTAATACTACATATATTACACCAGGTTTAAAATAGCAATATACCCCCTATTAGGAAAACAGAACAAGCCAAGCTGCTCTAGATCCCTGCATAGAAACTACACACTAACGGGCGGATTTTCAAAGCCCTGCTCGCGTAAATCCGCCCGGATTTACGCGAGCAGGGCCTTGCGCGCCAGCGCGCCTATTTTCCATAGGCCGCCGGCGCGCGCAGAACCCCGGGACGCGCGTAGGTCCCGGGGTTTTCGGAAGGGGGCGTGTTGGGGGCGGGGCCGAGCGACACGGCGTTTTGGGGTGGGGCGCGGTGTTTCGGGGGCGGGCCCGGGGGTGTGGTTTCAGGCCAGGGCGTTCCGGGGGCATGGCCGCGCCCTCCAGAACCGCCCCCAGGTCCGGTCTCGGCGCGCCTGCAGCCTGCTGGTGCGCGTGGATGTACGTCTCCCTCCGGGAGGTGTAAATCCATGGATAAAGGTAGGGGGGGTTTAGATAGGGCCGGGGGGGTGGGTTAGGTAGAGGAAGGGAGGGGAAGGTGAGGGGAGGGCGAAAGAGAGTTCCCTCCGAGGCCGCTCCGATTTCAGAGCGCAGTTTTTCAAAATCTACCCCATATGGAATAACTCACTTGTCACACAAGCAAAACACAGATAGACCCTCAAATACAGAATAAAGAGGCCATACAGTATAAAAAGAAATGTACAGACAAAAACTGAACTGGAAACTGCAACAAGCCAAATTCTGTATGCATTGCAACAATGTAAAAAACAGAAACATTACCATTCCTCATAAAACAAAAGTAGTAAAACCATATCAATAAAAATAATAATTCAAAACAATTAATGAATAGAATAACATTCAACAATTAAAAACTCATATAAAAATCTTCCAAACATCAATAAAATATTTCAAAACAGACACATCAAATAACACCCAACAATTAAAATAAGGATTTTAAAAAATGTCCAGTTATCCATACTTTGGAACTTTTGATTTTCAGATGCCCTGAAATTGCCATGGATTAGCAGGCAGAGAGTAACTGGGGTAGTTGTACACATACATGCTCCCTCTCATAGACACATGTGTTCTCTGTCACTCCCCCACATACACACACAAATGCCCTCTCTCACATATATACGCTCTCTCTCTCACTCTCCCGCACACATGCTCTTTCTCTCACTCATGTCCTCCTTGACTGGGCAGGGAACAGCAATCTCCTTATTCAGCCACCGTAGCCAAGGGAACAACTTCTGGCCATGGGGCCATGCTAGCTCTAGCATTGGACCACTTCTGGCAGGGGCGCTCCTCCTCCTCTGAAGTAGTGCGGCCCCGCCAAAATTGACAGCGTGGTAAGCAAGGCCTTAGTAAAGGGGAAAGCAGCATGGCCCCACCAGAATCAGCAGGGCCTCGCTGCTTTTCTTTTGCTTTTGCTGAGGACCTGCAAGCAGCCGGCCCTACTGCTCTCATTGGTACATGGCGCCTTTTGATAACGGTGCCTATGGCTGTGGCCATATTGGCCATAGGCACGCTAAGGCTCTGGATCGAGGAAAGGGAGAAGATCAGGAATTTGTGATGGTGGAAGAGGCCAACTTTTTTCAAAAGGGCTTTTGGGGTGATTCAGAAAACTACAGAGCAGTAAACCAAACATTGATGCTGAGAAAAAGAACAAAATTACTGAAAAACAAAATTACTAGCCATCTGGATAGAGCCAACATGTATTTAGCACAGGGAAATCTTGCTTTTCAAATCTGTTAGATTTTTTTTTGACAGGGTTACAAACCTGTGTACAAGCATGAGTCAGTTGTTATTATATTGGATTTTCAGAAGGCATTTGACAAAATCCCTCATTAGAGACTCAACAGGAAATTAAAAATTCATGGGATAGGAGGCCATGTCCTGTTGTGGATTGGCAACTGGCTAATGGATAAGAAACAGAGAAACATTTCACTCACTGGAGAAAGGGAAATAGTGGAGTACTCCAGATTCTGCTTTTTAATATATTTATAAATGATCTGGAAAAGAGAGTGTTGAATGATTGGATTCACAGATGATACAAAATTAGTCAAATTTGTTAGATTATGAGCCGATTGTGAGGAATTGCAAGAGGATGTTATGAGACTGGGGGATTAGGTATCTACGTGGTAGATGAAATTTAAAGTGCACAAGTTCAAAGTGATGCATATAGCAAAGAATAATCCAAACTGTAGGTATATGATGCTGGATTTCATATTAAGCCTCAATACCCAGGAAAAGAATTTTATAATCCTCGTGGATTAATACTTTGAAATCTTTGGTCCAGTGCATAGCAGCAGTCAAAAAAATAAAACATTATTAGGAAAGGAAAATAAAACAGAAGTCATCATACTATCTCTGTATCGATGCTTGGTATGACCGCACCTTGAGTATTATCTGCAGTCTGATCTCCCCATCTTAAAAAAGACATAGCAGAAGTAGAAAAGGTACAGAGAAGAGCGACTAAATGATAAAGGGAATGGAACAATTCCCCTCTGAGGAAAGGTTAAACAGGTTCAGCCTGGAGAGGAGCCGTTATAGAGATCTATAGAATCTTGTGTAACCCTGCCTAGGGTCACTGGAAAGATCTGGAGAGCTAGAGTTGTTCATCCTGTAAAGGGGAGTTCATGAAAAGGACAGATAGTTCTGTGAAAACAGCGCTCAGCAGGATGCAAGGGTTTTTTCCTTGCCTGTTTTTGAAGGATGGGCTGAACAGGGGGTATAAATACTGCTTCAGCAGAGAGGCAGAGGAGTTGATATGGAGCTCAGTGGAGGAGGGGAATGTGAAGGCAGGTAGATAAGAAAAAGTGAATTTAGCAAGTTCGTGTTCTAGCTGCTTGCAGCTTCCCAGGTGTGAAGTGGTGGCATAGCTAAGAATATTTGATCACTGAGAGCCATCCAGAGGACCTACACTTAGAGGAGAAAGAGTTAAATCGTTCTGGTGAAGCCCACAGTGTAAAATTAGAGAAGAGTTGCTATTTGGGGAGTTTACCCTGAAATCCTTAGGGTTAACACTGAAGCTTTGAGTTAAGACCTGAAGAGAAGTTTTCTTTTTTGGATCTTGAAAACTGTACTACTGTTGGAGTCATTTTTTGCTACTTTGGCTGAGGATGTGTGTGGAGGTTGGGCCATGTGGATTCAGAGTTCCCACCCAGACACAGACTAGTTTGAAGGCCACAGGCCAGGCCAACCCCTGAGTGAACTCCTATTTACTGTTTTGAACTGTGAAATGCTTACCAGCAGGCAAGAGTCTGTTTATTTCAGTTATTCCAGTAGGCCTATGATGAGAAAGCAAGCAATTAACTTATACTAAAGCCTGAGAGAGAGTGAAGGCAACACAGCTGCACCTGAGATTGATAAGAACTCAGAGGGAGGGAACATCGCTGCTTTTCCCAAGCATTTAGTGTATAAGGAGAAATAACAGCTAGAGAGAGAGGGAGAGTGCGCTTCTGGACGTGATAGCACATGCTGATCCTTTGGAAACATGTAAGCTTTATATATATGTAGCAATTGTATTATCTACCATTACTTCTGAATGATCTGATTTTATTGGTTCTATCCTCCTATTGCTCAAATAAACTTACTTTCCTAAGTACCTGGAACCTTGAGGAACTGAAGCAAAGTGTGTGTGTGGCTAGTTGTGTAGAGAATAAGCTCCTGGTTTCAAGCCCCCAGATATAATCCCAGTGTGTGTTTATATTGGGTAAGTCCTCCAGGTAGTGTGAAAGGTCTGAACCCAGAACAACTACACCTGTACATCAGAACCAACGTATGTCATGTATTCTTTTTTTTTTTTTTTTGTACCTTTTCTAAAACTTTAATAAAATAGTTCAACACCTGTAAGGGATTGTTTTGTTCCGTTTGTTTCGGCCAGCTTCTGTCTCCCTTTGTTGGGACTGTATCCTGATAGTTTTGTTATGACTTGGATAATTTTTGGGACTCTTTAAATAAAATCTTTTTCTTTGGAACTGTAAGCTGAGGTGTGGACCTTTGCTTGGCTTAAGCCTCCCCTTGGGCCTCCCAGAATTTTTCTGGTCCTCAGCAGGTGAACTCGGGTGAACTTCACTCTATTCGGGGCTGCAAAAGTGTTACTCACCGCCATTGCAGCCGCCAAATATGACCCCCAGCGAAAGGGGGGGGGGTTTACTGCTTTTCTGTGCACCCTCCGACTTAATATCATGGCGATATTAAGTTGGAGGTCCCGAAGAGTAAAAAAAGTTAAAAAAAAAAATTTGAATTCGGCCTGCGGCTGTCGGGCCGAAAACCGGATGCTCAATTTTGCCACAGGCTCCGGTGTCCGAGCCTGTGGCTGTCAGCAGGTTTGAGAACCGACGCCGGCAAAATTGAGCGTCGGCTGTCAAACCCGCTGACAGCCGCCGCTCTGGGCTAAAAGGAGGCGCTAGGGACACGCTAGTGTCCCTAGCGCCTCCTTTTTCCCGTTTCTACCGCACCATCTAATTTGAATACTGAATCGTGAGCACCGGCGAGGGGCCGGTGCGCGCGCTGGGAGAGCAGGCATTCGTCCGCTCTCCCGCGGACTTTACTGAATCGGCCTGATAGGAAGGAAGGGAGGTTCCAGAGTTGTGGGATAGAATCCAAGATCAAAAAGGAGAGGGTGTGAATTGCACTGGGGATTGGAGGGAGGAGGCGCCCCTGCTATATTTCAGTCCTGTTCCACATTGCATTCCCTCTCTAACCTCTTACCCAGGCTCACATACACACACACACACCTGGCATCAATCCCATCTCCCTCACACACATATACACTGCCCCTTTCCTTCTCTCGTACACACAGACACTTACCCCCCCCCCCAGCTGATCCCCTCTTATGCTCCAGCCTCTCCTCACCCACCAGTGATCTCCATTCAGTCCTTGCTTAACTCCACAAATTGATCTCTCTTTGTTCTGTCTGCGCCAGGCTCATCCCCTCCTCTCCTATCCCTGAATGACTGGAGCAGAGAGAATGGATTAAGGACCGGAGTAGCTCTTCTTTGCTCTGTTATGTCTGCTCCAGGCTCAGCCTCTCCTCTCCTGTTCTCTGCAGGCTTGTTTGGGAAGGAAAGATCTGGATCAAGAAGCAGAGAGCTATTCTCTGCTGAGTAAGATTCAGCAGCACAGCTGGAAGGCAGCAAATCTTCAGTCAGCCTGCTGCCCCTAGATTTTTGTCAGCCTAGGCTGACAAAAATCTAGGGGCAGCAGGCTAGGCTTTTGCCCAGCCTAGTGTGACTATTGACAAACCCAGGCTTGTTGATAATAAATATTTTCCTAAGCAAGGGTCATAGATTAGGATCTAGAAGTTTCTAATTGACTAGACATTTCAATAATTGTTAGATTTGTTGCAACAGATTCTTTCTTCAACAGCTTAGCAGGATACTCATTATTGTTTAAGTTCTTTTCAATGAAATCAGAACATCAACTTTATGTTTTGTTCAATATGCAGTATAGCTTGAAACAAAGCTAGAAGAGTAATTTCATCTTCTAGAGGTGAATCATCTAAAGCGGTTCTTAAATCAGTGTTACTCGTCCCTGAAGCTGATGTAGTAATATCTGCAACAGAAGCAGAGAGTATTTTGTTCACATTGTTCTGATTCCTTTTCATGAAGCAACATACCGTGAAAATCTATTAATGCAGACTGACTCAATAAATTCACCTCAGAAACGGAGTCTTTCTGGTCAATATGAGTTAGCTCGGCCAAGAGATTTGCGAACCCTCTGAGGAAACTAAATATCGACCAGTAAGACCTACAGAAATGTTGTCTTCAGCGCAAGATAGAGCTTTATGTAAATCAGACGCCATGGGTCCCTTTTGCCCCCTGTGCAACATTTTCGGCAAGTTACCCAGATTCTTCCCAGAAAATATATCACCCCCTCCTCAGCACCACCAGAAAAGCAAACTCAAAACCCATGCAAAACCAATTATGCAACAACAATCCAACAAATAACCCACAATAAATTATAGGGATAGACAGAATAGCCTAAACCTCCACACAGCCCAATATCTTTAAACAACACAACAGTTTCAGTCTCTATCTTCTGCTAATACCAAAGGGGATATTGTCACATTTTAAGTGGAAAAATTCAGGGCTGGAAATATATTTAGCAAATGTGGGGGCCAGCTTAACCTTTTTAGGAGTCTTTTTTTGAATTTTTGCTCATTCTTTTTCTTGTCTATTTTTTCATTCTTTTCTTTCTTTGTCATTGATCTTATTGTATCTACATTTCAGATTTGTGTATACATTTTTGCTCATTTTGTGTTTGTTTTTGTTTTTTGCTTTCTTACCTTTTTCTTTTGACACATTTTTTTGCTTGCATTGTTCTGACTTTCTTCTCTGCCCTCCAGCCTATCTTCTTAGCAGGAAGGGAGGTGGTCCAAGCCCTATTGAGTCCTCCTAGCAGCAGAAGTGACATTTTCAAGCCTGGGTCTGCTGCTATCCTCTGGTTCTTGCCCCACTGCAGCAGCAGCAGCTCTTCCTGGGCCAGGCAGAGGCCCATTACCCAGCAGTGCCTTTAGCAGTTCTTAGGCCCACACCCATCACAGTGAGAAGGCTTTCCTTCAGTTTGGGCTAGCAATAGGCACCAAATAACAATATTTAGGCACCCAGGCAACCTAGCACTTGTGAAATTTTCACCGCTGGAACAATATGTATCTCCAGTAGCAATCAAATGATTTTAAATTCAAATCCTTGGTGGTTTCTCCCAAGAATCCTTGATATTCACTAAGATAGACACTGAACTCAAATAGAATATAGACTAAGCTCCAAATGGCATTTGAGCAGAGGCTGCACATCTGGCCCACCATATTTGCCAAAATCTTAAGTGACATCTGAACTCTGCTCTCACAACCTAAGTCTTCCTTCATATCAGCAGACTGATTCCAACATTCTTTGACCTAGATTTATCATTTTGCTGCTCTCTGGACTGACTCCATCCAGCTGTTTGTTATCCTCAGAGACATGCATTTATTTATGTATTTTTATGTAAATGTTTATTATACCACTTAATCTGCAGTTACAGACACAAAAGTTAAACATCTTCCTGCCAACCTCAATCTGAGGTCCCTCTTAGCAATCTCTTCTACCAGCAATGCCCAAATTCTGAGAGAGGGAGAGAGAGAACCTATTTATAAGATCTTCACAGTAATCAACTATTTATATCTCTATAGGAGGCCCAGCTAATAGCGCGAGGTGAGGTGTTGGTGGTGGTTTAGGGTTTAGGGGCCAGTTTTACATGAAGAGTGAGACGTACAAACAGCACAGTACACCTCGGTGAAGATTTGACGTCATTTGGAGTGAGGAAAGTCTCACAAAGAAATAAGATTTCTACAATGTTCTCTCGCCCTAGCTCGATGGACTCTATTAAGGGTACCCAACTGTTTCTGCCTGCTCTTTTGTACTGCCAGTTGAATTGGAACCATGGCTGGGATCCTGGCAACTTGAGCCTTCATTCACAATTACCCAGGCATTTCCCCCCTCCCAACTTATATTCAGTCCAGTCATTGCAGTGACCATCCAGGGCCAGCAGCTGGGCACCACTGTTCCTTTCTGAACCCTTCAATTGTGGGCTCAAATCCAGCCACTAGGGGTCAACCTTAACGACCAATGACCCTGACTCCCTTTCAGGCCTCCACAGCTTCCCTGACCAACAGAGTGTAGAACCCAGGGATCAAACTGGGGGCTTTCCACATGGCATTGCATAGCACTTTCCAGCTAGTCACAGGGCCAGGCTTGGTTTTCATTTTTAATGTTTATATAAGTCCAACACACTCATTTAATATTTTATTGGATCTCTTCTCTGATAAGTGGCTATCAGTCCAGAAGAAAGTCCTCACCTGTTATATTATGTGCAGCATTTCTTATTTGACAGTTGTCTGTTTTTTGTTTTGACCTGGTAGTTTCTTTTTGCTCCTTTGAGCTTCCAGATTAATCAGAACCAGCCTCTATCAGGCTATGGGGCACCATGAATCTTCAATGACAAGTACCCAAGACCTTTTCCCTCTTTTTTATAGCTCCCTCCAACCTCAGCCCAGCCATGAGAGTGAGAGTTCTCCAATAGAGATCACAACTGCGGCTCTAGGTGGAACCCGGCAAATGTGGACCCCAATTTCAGCCACTGGGTATTGCTGTTGAGCAATGGCAGAGCTCCCTCCCTCCTCAGGGATGATGAACTTTGTCTTTGTGATATCCCCAGCCTTCATTGACCTAAAGAATGGAAGACCTGTCATGAATATCAAATCCATGTCCTCTGCTACTGATTTACTGCACCAACCCTCATGATAGCTGTTTCTGTTGATTGAACATGATCAGAGAAACCAAGCCCAACACTTCTGGGTGTGCACACTATGCAATTGCACAGGGTAGCACACCCAAGGGGGTGGTGGAAGAAGAAGAGGCCCATGAAGCTGCCAGTGGACCCCATCCCATGGAACCCAGAAGAGGAAGAGGCCAGCAAGACTGCTAATTGACTCTATCCCATCGGCAGCCCAGAAGAAGAAGAGGGCTGTGAGGCCACCTGTTGACCCCATCCCACTGGCAGCCCAGAAGAGAAAGAGGCTCATGAGGCCCCCAGTGGACTCCATCCCACCGGTGGCCGAAGAAAGAAGAGAGAGCCCCTTCTCTTTCACTTTCTTGGTGCCGGCATGCGCTATCAAGAATATGTGCAGCTAGTACATGCTCTATGCTGATCTCACCAATACACAAAATCAGCACAGAGGAAATACAAGTGCGTGAGATTCCATTAGCACAGGGGCCAACACACAGGAGGAGGAGCAGAATGGCTCCCAGTGGTATGTGTCTGTGAATGAATTAATGAGAACCTGACTGGGGATGTGTGGTGTGTGTGAATGGGACCCTGACGGGGAAGTGTGTATGGGAACCTAACTGGGTTGTGTTTGTGTGTGTGTGTGTGTGTGTTATGGGAACACCTAGTTGTGATGAATTTCTGAATTATTTTTCCTCAAACGTTTCCACTATTGCTTTTGGTTTCTCTTCCGTTCCCGGAGTTGAGAGAGGGTTAGGTTTATTTGAGGAGGTGGGACGCTTGGAGCTCTGTGAAATTCTGTGGAGTGGCAACCCCACCACATGTAGCTTAGATCCTTGCCCATCATTGATAAAAGATCTTCTGGAAGATTTGTTGGGCGGTTTACAATTAATTAGTGCAGGAGTCATTCTGTCTTCATTGAAGAGGATAATAGTTCATCCCTTGTTAAAGAAAGTAGTTTTGAAAAAGGAATTGTGTGTGAACTGTCAGCCTGTGACTAATGCCCCTTTCCTGGCTAAAGTTCTAGAAAAAGTTGTTACAGTACAATTGTCTAGATCAGCGATTCTCAACCGGTGTGTCGCGACACACCAGTGTATCATCAAGCACCAGCAGATGTGTCGCCATGTTACCCGCAGCCAGCAGGGCTGAAGACCAAAGGTGCTGGCTGCCGCCGGAGACCAGGCCAGCAGGGCCGAAGATCGAAGCTGCTGGCTGCCACTGGAGACCAGGCCGGCGGGGCCAAAGACCAGAACCGCTGGCCACTGTGGGAGACCAGGTCAGTGGGGCTGTTCAGCTGGGGACTGGTGTTTGTGTGTGTGTGTGTGTGTGTATGTATTTGAGATTAGGAGGGTGCTTTTGTGAATGTGTGTGTATGTATGTGAGGGAAGGAGAGTGCTTCTGTGTGGGTGTGTGGTGTGTATATGAGATGGGGAGGGTGCTTGTGTGTGTGTGTGGTGTGTATGTGAGATGGGAAGGGTGCTTGTGTGTATGTGTGTGCATGTAGTGTGTATGGGAGAAGGGGAGGGTGCTTGTGAGTGTGTGTGTGTGTGGTGTGTATGTGAGAGGGGGAGAGTGCTTGTGTGTGAGTGTGTGTGTGTGTGTGTGTGAGAGAGTGGTGTGTATGTGAGATGGGAAGGATACTTGTGTATGTGTGTGGTGTGTAAGTGAGATGGGGAGGGTGCTTGTGTATAGTGTGTATGTGAGAGGGGGAGGGTGCTTGAGTGTGTGTGTGTGTGTGTAGTGTGTATACGAGATGGGGAGGGTGCTTGTATGTGTGTGGTATGTATGTGAGGGGGAGAACGCTTGTGTGTGTGGTATGTATGTGAGGGGGCAGAGTGCTTGTGTGTGTGTGCTGTGTATGTGGGAGGGGGATGATGCTTGTGTGTATGTGGTGTGTACGTGAGATGGGGAGGGTGCTTGTGTGTGTTTGGTGTGTATGTGAGAGAGGGAGAGTGCTGTCTGTGTTTGTGAGAGAGAGATGGAGCATGTTTCTGGCTGGCTGTGGCTGTGAGAGAGAGAGAGAGGTCATGTATGTGATTTAGAGCCTGTGTGTAAGTGAGATACAGAGAACATGTGTGTGATTCAGAAGCTGGGTGTATGTGAGAGAAAGCATGTGTGTGTGATTGAGAGTTTGTGTGTAATTGAAATAGAGAGAGCATATGTGTGATTGACTGCCTATGTGTAAGTGAGATAGAGAAAACATGTGTGTGATTGAAAGCATATATGTAAGTAAGAGAGAGAGAGCAATGTGTGATTGAGAGAGACTGGTCAGAGAGGTGACTGGTGTGTGTGTGTGTGTGTCTGTGTGTCTGTGTGTGTGTGTGTGAGAGAGAGAGAGAGAGACTGGTTGTGAGAGATAGAAACAGGTCCTAATGGTATGGCTGGTGCATGTGAGAGAGAGAGAGACTGGTTGTGGTCCCTAAGGAAGAGGACCGTGAGGACAGCTTCAGCTGCTTCTGCTGTGGCCTGCAAGGGAAAGGACTAGGAAAACTGCTAGAGAGGGTAAGTAAAGGTGGCTTTTTAAGCTCATTTTTCTTGATTGACTGCCATTTTAATTATTGGGTAGTATGTGATATGTCTGCTGTTCTGAAATATTTTACTGGTGTTTGGAGAATTTTTAATAATTTTTAAGAGTTTTTAATTGTTAGATGTTATTCTGTTCATCAGCTGTTTTGAAACATATATTCATATAGTTTTACAGTTATTTCTGTATGGGGATCTATAGCAACTTGGCTTTTCCTGTTTTCCTAATTGGAGATGTATTGGTGTTTAGGGCCTGGTTTAATATTTGTAGTGTTGCCTTTTTATAGGTAGGGTTGTTCCATTTGAGTGGATGCCATAATGCAGGTGTAACTTTGTGCGGATTAGTGGGTGCACATTATTGCAGATCCTGGGACTTTGCTAGGTGCTATATTTCTGTTTCCATTTCTCCAGGTTTGCTCTGCATGCAGAGTGGCTTTCTTCGGGTTTTCATTCCAGTTTGTCTCCATATTTGTAATTTGTGGTCTTTCTGTACTTGGTGAAGGTCGATCTTGTGTGTATGATCGAGGTGAGATATTTAACAAGCACGTAGGCACATAAAATACCTCATTTTATTTGTTGTGTTTTCTCGATTGGACATGCATTGGTGTGAACTGCTGTCTTTTTATAAGTAGAGCTATTGCGCCTGGTGGTAGAGAGAGTTTGTGTTGCTGTTATTGAGATAACAACAGAATATCTTTTTTTGTATGGTGAGTTGTACGGGGAATGTTCTAGTTCTGCTTTATACCCATTTCTGAGGGGAGGGGGAAGGGTTCTTGTGGATGTAAAGTGTACATTTACTGTGACTGTCATGTGTTCAGTGTGTCACACATGTGAGAACCATCTATCAGGTGCGTTCCGACAGAAAAAAGGTTGAGAACCACTGATCTAGATGTGTGAAGGAAAATAGTCTATTAGATGAGAGTCAGTCAGGCTTCCATGCAGGTTATGGTACAGAGACAGTATTGGTGGCTTTGAATGATTTAATCTGCCGAAATTTGGATAGGGGCGAAGCAGTTGGGTTAGTGCTGTTACACCTCTCTCGTGCTTTTGATATGGTAGGTCG